>NW_017721698.1:0-12376 GCF_001865875.1 Lupinus angustifolius | reverse complement strand
TATTCTCCATTTGATTTTTTTGTTCTATCAACAAGACTTTCTGCATAATTTCAGATAAGGAATGTAAATCATACATTTTTACCTCTGCTTGTAGTTCCTTCTTGAGCCCATTCAAGAATATTCCTTTCACCAATTCTTGATCTATAATCCTCAAGGTCCCACCGTACTTCTCGAATTCCTCCACAAACTCCTTTACGGTTCCCCTTGTTTCAAAGACAGTAGTATCTCGAAGGTTGTATCATCGAAGGTTGAAATCTCCGAATTACTGCCACCTTGAACCCTTCTCAAGAAGGCCTAGGAGTACATCTTTTCCACCATTGGAACCAGTTTAAAGCCTTCCCTTCCAAGGCCAGTAGTGTCGTCTGCATCCTTTCAGCATCGGTGACCCCCCTCCACACGAAATACCTTTTCAACTAGCAGGTCTAGCCGTAAGCATCGCCTCCCGCGAAAACAGGGAGCTCGAATTTTCGCCACTGTTTCTGCCCAGGGATGAACACCCCGCCGTGTCCTCCGTCGGAGTTATTTGCTGCATCATCGCTGGATTGGGTCGCAATTCCCAGCTTGGACGCGATCGCAGCAAGAATATCTTTCGTTTTCTTGGTTCTTGCTTCGTTACGCTCTCTACGTATCTGCATCTCTTCCTTCTTTTTTTGTGTCCCATTGTTGTTGCTTCTAACCATCCCTCTTGTTACCACCATACGCGTCGCAGCAGAAGTTTTTCAGGCACCAAGTCGGTGCTCTGATACCAGTGATAGAACTGGTATCAAATCAGAATATAGAAACAGAAAATAGAAGAAGAATAGATGCAAGATCAATGTGATCTTGATCAGTAAATTGTATTATTGTTAAAAATGTGTATACAATGATAAAGAACTCCTTCCACAAGAGAGTAACTTCCCTAACTGATTTCCTAAATCAGTTCCCAATTACAACTTCTCCAAAAACTACTCTTACAAGCTTTCCCTCCTCTATTTATACAACTAACACACTAATCTAACTAACTAGTAAGGGTATTCTAGGAATTCCCTCTTTATTTAATTCAAACAACTCCTAACAACAAACCTCTTTTCTACTACCCTATGCCTACCCTATCATTTGGTGCTTGTGGAGAATAGTGGCTTTCTCTGAACCATAGTAACCAGATTCACTATTTGGTTGGAGAACCGTGAATCAGTTTGTGAGTATTGATTCGCGGTGCTTTTGCGAACCAATACACTTGATTCACATATTGATACTTAGTCTCAAACAAACAACTATTGAAGGCGTCATCTTACTCATCCTTGGGCTTCAAACCATCATATGTCGAATGCTGCAACTCCAATTGCACATGATGAGGCTGATGGCCTTAGTAGAAACACAGATAACAGAGAAGGAGAAAAAGAAAGTAAGACACAGCAGAAACACAGACACAGATTGGGGGACGAGAAAAAGAAAACCCTAAAATCTAAATTGGCCTCTTTAGTAAATGGGCTTATGTTTTTGTGGCCTTTACATGGCCACATACAAACAATGGATTGCTTTATTCTGTTTTCTTGTGAATAGTTTGTAATGGTACAATGTTAGAAACAGCATTTTTTTTTGCATCCAGCACTTAACTATTTGTTGCTCAACAATTGTGGTGAGGAGCATTTCGGTGTTGTTATCATAATTGCAAACAAAGTACTGGTTTTTTTCAAGCATTACTGTCCTTTTTGATGCTTTGCCATCTGATAAAACATAGCATTGCATTGCCTACTCATGTTTCAACATTATATTTTCAATCTTTTATAATCTTTCATTATTGTCTAATGGGTAACACTCAAATTTCCAGGAGAGAGGTTCTCAGAAATTGTTGGAAGTCCATATTATATGGCTCCAGAAGTGCTCAAGCGGAACTATGGACCAGAAATAGATATATGGAGTGCAGGAGTAATTCTCTATATCTTATTGTGTGGTGTTCCTCCATTTTGGGCCGGTAATCACATTCTAAATCCCAAGATGGTTGTGTTGCTCTTTTTGCTTGGCTTCCTTTCTGCGTGTATGATCATGGATGGCTTTCATGCTTTCCTTATTTTTTGTTATAATGTTTGCAAACTTTCATTTTCTGTGTTACTTTTTTTATTTGAGACATGCTGACATAAAGTAATGCTTGTGGGCAAGGCTTTGATTGGACAACTCTGATATCTTTTGCTTCATATTTGCAGTGCATTTTTTGTTCTTTTAAATTTGTTTTCTTTATCATTTCATAAGCTCACATGAAAACTTTTTTATATCTTACCTGGAGGTTAATTGTAATGCAGAATCTGAACAAGGGGTTGCACAGGCCATTCTTCGTGGACTTATAGATTTCAAAAGGGAACCTTGGCCCAGTATTTCAGAAAGTGCTAAAAGTCTTGTCAGGCAAATGTTAGAGCCAGACCCTAAACTTCGACTAACTGCCAAGCAGGTGCTTGGTATGTTTTATCTCCTTTCATACATCTTCCTCTATGTAACACTGAAATTTAGCATTACAATACCTTTCTCTGATCTGTTTTGCATGCTATTTTTCAAGTTAGAAGGTGCCAAACTTTAAATCTTTAAATGCTTGGTTAATGGTAGTTCCTTTACTCCCTCTTCTGTTATTTGAACTGCAAAGTAGAATGTTTTCCATTTATGTTTTCTGTTATCATAAGTTGAAATTTATGCTGTGTTTTATGAATATTATTTGATATTTTAGATCTCTCAATCTGAAATCTTTCCTTGATAACTTGGACTTCTTTCATAAAAATATTCTAAAAGAAAATGAAGATAGAATCTCAAGGACGTACAGACAATTTTTTATAGTAGGTAGTTCTTTGTTAATGATTTGAATGATTTGAATTAGACTCTACTTAAGGTCATTATGCTAATGAAATATGATAAGAAATGCATGGTTTAATTGTTTTTCTTTTCTTGTTTTGCAGAGCATCCTTGGCTCCAAAATGCGAAGAAAGCTCCTAATGTTCCTCTTGGAGATGTTGTCAAATCAAGACTCAAGCAATTTTCAGTGATGAACAGATTCAAAAGAAAAGCCCTTAGGGTTGGTTTATCACATGCTGTTACCTCTAATCTGTGGTTTTATTGGATATTAGTTATGATTGAACTTTTCAAAACAGGTCATTGCCGATTTTTTGTCCACTGAAGAAGTTGAAGACCTCAAAGATATGTTCAAGAAGATGGATAGCGATAATGATGGTATTGTTTCCATTGAAGAACTAAAAGCAGGATTTCAAAGTTTTGGATCCCAACTTGCTGATTCGGAAGTTCAGATGCTTATCGAAGCTGTATGGTCAAATTTCTGTTTTTATTTTAATCTATGTTGT
This sequence comes from Lupinus angustifolius, assembly GCF_001865875.1. Taxonomy (NCBI): domain Eukaryota; kingdom Viridiplantae; phylum Streptophyta; class Magnoliopsida; order Fabales; family Fabaceae; genus Lupinus; species Lupinus angustifolius. Next base: position 9,056 of record NW_017721698.1, on the reverse strand, counting down.
CTCAAGTCTCGGCATGATAATTTTGTCGCTTGTAGCATCTTGTGGTGCATGACCAAAGAAAATCTTAAATTTTTTACCAAAGCAAATTCATTGCACTGCATACAATGCCGCGGGAATTAGCAGTTATGGGGTATCTGATATTATTCCATTCATCATTTTAATTAAACACGTGTTATTGAGGCATTTTATAATGGTAAAACCAGTACTTTTTATTCTTTTCTGGATTTGCTTTTTTGTTTGACTTTGTTGTTTATACCTCACACCGTTGCACATTTTTTATGTTGTTGAAAGATTTATTCATGACAAATTAACAGGTTCACTAATTCCTTAGAAATATTATAACTAAGTAGATGACTCGAGGATAGTATTTGGATTGAGAATGATACTTTGTTGTAACAAACTTCCCTGCTCTCTTTTATGTGCCTATTATTTTGATGTTTGTGTTTCATAATTGTTTTCTTCGCTTGTGCTCACAAAGAGATGTTTTGGTTGTAACATCCCCTTATCTAGCTAGACAGACATCTTCGGTATGCACAACAACTTTGCAGCCAATATATGAATGAGAATAATGAACTTCTGCGTTTGCTTTCTCTACAGTTGTTCATCACGTTCACCTTGTTAATTTTTCTTTTCCCATGTTCCGTTTTCATGCCATTTATATGTTGAGTTCAAAAGTTTTAACGTTCCAGCTCTAAATTTTTCTTGTTTTGTTTTTAAACTATTGTTTATCACAGGTGGGCACTAATGGGAAGTCAACACTTGATTATGGGGAATTCATTGCTGTCTCCCTTCATTTAAAAAGATTGGCAAATGATGAGCATCTTCGTAAGGCCTTTTCCTATTTCGACAAGGACGAGGATGGTTATATCGAACCACATGAGCTACGAAATGCATTGATGGAAGATGGAACAGATGACTGTACAGACGTAGCGAATGATATTTTCCAAGAAGTAGATACAGACAAGGTGAACATTTGATGGGTTTTTCTTGTAATGTTGGTTGTGGAATCTCAACCTCTAAAATTCTTGAACAATTGCAGGATGGGCGCATCAGCTATGATGAATTTGTGGCTATGATGAAAACCGGAACAGATTGGAGAAAAGCATCTCGGCACTATTCGCGAGGGAGATTCAACAGCTTGAGCTTAAAGTTGATGAAAGACGGTTCTGTAAACTTAGGGACTGAGTAGTGTTCTAAGTGTTAGCCTGTATTCAATATCTTTCCAAATACTGTAATATTCTTCCTATATTTCTTTGTGATGATTTTTTGTTCCTACGTTATATTTGAACTTTTTAGTAGGTGTTGTGTGAATCAGAAGCAATGCATACACCAATATACATGCACTGTTACTTCTTCTAGCTAATGATGTGATATGTATGAATGCACTCTGTTTAACTAATCCTATTCTGGTTTGACAATGTTGACAACTGTTTAGTGCAGTCTGAATGTTTAAGTATCCGTGGCGGATCTTGCTCTAAAATTTAGAATGGGGCAATAATATTTAATTATAATTGACAATTGAAATTATTCAATTAACAATAAAACATATATATATAATTGCTTCAAAGTTTGAAAACAACATATTAATTCTAGAGTAAATTCTTATTTCACTCCATTATGATTTTTGACCTTACGAGTTTGGTCTCTAAAAAAAATAAATCCTAAAAAGTTTTATGTGAGTCAAATTAGTTTTTTTTAACATATTTTATAACACCTAATATTGTCTAATTTGACTATAAAAAGTAATAATTTGACCCACATTTAAAATTTTGGAGGACTATTTTGGGTTTTTTGAGGGACCAAATTAATAAGGTCGAAAAACACGAAAGATTGAAATAAGTTTTTACTCTTAATTCTAAATAATATTAATTAATAATTAAAGATATTAAATAAAAATATACATTCATTTAGAGTGTCACTTTTAGTTCTTTTGAAGGCTTAAACTCATGGATGATTGATTCAAATATAAAAGTTTCAGTTATTTCTTTTTCAATGTAATTCATTATGTTGTCAATAAGAAATTTATCGTGATTAATGATTGAAACAATATATACTATAACAAAAATTCAGAATATATCAACAATGTCTATAACTGCACCCCAATATAGAGTAATGATATTACAATATTAAATTAACAATTGAGGAAATAAGAATATTGCATAAAGAAAGTATTGATGAAAATAACTTACAAACACTATATGAATTCATGAGTGATGAAGAGAATCACAATTTTTTGGTAACAAAAACACATTAAAAAATGCACTCTCAAAGGTGCAACGTTGTTTTTATTTGGTGTTGCTACAACCCGGGAATGTTATGTGACTTTAGCTTACAACGTAAATAGAATAATAGAATTATTTGTTAGCAATGGTACTATCAGAAATTGATAAATTAGGTTTTATTCTAAACATTCACTTGCAGGATAAAATAAATATATTCATACAATATGCAAAGTAAATATATTAAAAAAATTTATCTAAAAAATATTAATTTTTTAAAAAAATTCAGGGGTAGTTGCCCCCACCTGCCCCTCAAAACATCCGCCTTTGGTGCAAATGTCTTGTGATTTGTAATTTGAACTATGAATTGGTCCTTTCTATTGTATATGAACACGACTCATGATTAACAATATAATAAAAAAATGTCTAACATTATCCATTATCACTTATTAACTTTTTATTCATTTTTTTGCTCCAAAATGGTTCCATCTTCTTCATGTGTATATTCTCACACTATATATTCTATTTCTTTATTATAATAATATAATGATATTAAATTCATTATTGCATTTCTTAATAATTTCAAAACAAACAAAAATGACATTGGACCTTTATCTATGATGGCTACACTATATGTTCTATTTCCTTATTAAAATAATATTAAATTCATTATTACATTTCTTAATAATTTGAAAACAAAAAACAGGGCATTGGGCCTTGCCTACACATCACACTATATCTATTTATCATGTAATAAAAAAAGTTCTTAATAACATCATTATTGGACACGTGTAGATGCTGGTGCAATTTTTCCATCCCAAACAGCTCCACATACTAACAATGCATCCACCCACACTGTATCTGCTTCTCATAAATAATATCACGTTTTAAACTCCTTCCACATCATCACTTGTCACGTGTCACTTACTCCTTAATTTGTTTCTCTCCTAAAAGGTTTTATGATGCTACTATGTACTTACTCGTATTATATAATCAATTTTGTACAATGTATACTTTCATAATTAATAGTAAAAAAATAGAATATGTAATGTGTTATGTTGCTAACAGTGATGAAAAATAATTATTGCATCACTGAAACCTTTTAAAAATTTAATTAATATTATTTTGGGATAGATGATGAATATTATTCCATATTCTTATTAATAATAAATAGCTAAAATTTAAAATAAAAATTATATCGTGTATTAAGAACTATTATTTTCCTTTTAAAGTTTTAATTATGAAAAAGGTGATGAATACTATTTCATATTCTTAATAATAATAAATAGCTAATAATATATTATCATCGAAATAACTATTCTACCAATTAATACATTTATTATCAAATATTATTACCTCACTTTTGGTAACAAAACCTTAATATAATTCTTCCACCTTCTCTTATTTAGTTATTTAATTTAAATTGAAAAAACTATACATTTTCACTTCATTCAATATTTGCATTAATCTGTCTATTATATTTAATGTTTACTATTACTCTATACTTTTCACGTCATCAAAGTTTTGTGATATTTTTCCCACTAAGTTTTAATATCACAATTCAGATTCTTTGGATTTTAATTTTTCCCTATTATAATTGAAAAATCAAAATCAAAATCAAATTCGAAGTTTAAGTTTTTTTGTAAATTATAAATATTTTTTAATAAAAAAGACTCATATAATATCACAATTTGATTTCCCTATTTTCATTAAAAAATCAAATTTAAAATTGTAAAAATCATTTTATTTTCTATAACTTTTAAAATATTTATGTTAAAAAAGTCACATAGTATCATGTTTTGGTTTCCTATTTTCAATAGAAAAGTTAAAAAATTCGAAATTGTCATTTATTTTCCATATGTGTTTGAACAAACAAATAAATGTGTAACACATGTGTTCTTAACAATGCAAATTTATGGGTAACATGTGTATTTTAACTATGCAAATGTACGAGTAACATGTGTGTTATTAGCAATACGAATGTACAGGTAACATGTGTATTTTAACCACGCGAATGCACGAATCACATGTATGTTCTTAACAATATGAATGCAATGGTAACATGTGTGTTTTTAACCATGCGAATGCACAGGTAACATGTGTGTTTTAGCCATGCGAATGCACACGTAACATGTATGTTTTTAACCATGTGAATACACGAGTAACATCTGTTTTTTAACCATGTGAATGCCCATGTAATATGTGCGTTCTTAATCATGCAGAAAAAATACCAGAGAGTTACTAATACGTCATAAGCACATTACCATTAGAAAGTTACTCTCAACAGAAGCTGTTAGAGTGGATCATGTATGCACTGAGAATAACTTAGCAAATCCTTTGACGAAAGGACTAGCTAGAGAGAAAGTCCATAATACTTCTAAGAGTATGAGATTATTGCCTTAGAATGAGGATCACTCATGATGGTAACCCTACCTAACTGACTGGAGATCCCAAGAAATAGGTTCAATAGGTAATAACAAGTTGTGAAGTGATATGAGGATGAACTACTATAAAATTATGAGAAGCATGATTCAATCAGTATATGTAAGAATGAGTAAACTCTTAATGAGATCTATACTCCAATTGGAGTGGAGTACGTATGCTACATGAGTACTCTTGATGGATTTGTGAATGATATTTACAAAATATCAGAATTCACGGTTAACTATATAAATATTGTTGATGATTTATGAAACAAAGTGTCGTTTGGTGTAATGGTTGTGTATATTTACCATGGGCTTGTGGTTGTTTGTTTGATCCAATGTTTGTGATTTTTGTTCATATTTTATAATGCGTATAAATAAAAATGAAAGAACACACCTGCCAGGATTCAAACTAGGGACACACTACTTAGCAAGCATTATAGCTTTCGCTAGGCTATCACACCTGTTTGGTTTTTTATTGAATCGTTACACTACATAACCTTTCGTTCACGCGTACATAACTCTAAAGGCACTTCTTTTTCTCAAGTGATATGAACTTCTCTATAAATAGAGACACTTGAAAACATAATCACCATACGAATTTTCTCATCCAAGAAATCATCCTCCATTTCTCTAATGCATGAGAGAAGTGTAGGAAACATAAGTTTGTAAACTATTGTTGAAAGATACACTTGTTGTGTTTGTGCAAAACATATCAAGATTTTCTAAAGTATCCTGAAGGGGATTCGCTGTTCATTCCATTTGCATCCAACATACTTAAATTGGTGGGGGCGAATCGAACCTAACGGTTAGTGTGGTAACACACGCTTTGGAGGTTTTACGTGCATATCCATCAACCATTTGTTTGTTCAAGTGTTGTAGCATCTTCCCAAGAATTCAAGTTTTCTCACAATCTTTAGGTTCGATTTTGTAATGATGGTTGCATCACTCAAGGAAATGACTTCTAATTTTGTGAAATTAGAAAAATTTGATGGAGACAATTTTATCCATTGGCAAAAGAAGATGAAATTTCTTCTTACTACTTTAAAAGTGGTATATGTTCTTAACACCACCAGACCATTAGAGAATGAAGAAGAATCAATTGCAGAAACAAGACAGAGATAAAAATGGGACAATGATGACTATATGTGCATGAGCCACATCCTCAACGGTATGTCAAACTCATTATTCGATATTTATCAAAGTTGTCATTCTGCAAAAGATCTATTGGAGAAATTAGAATCAAGGTACATGCAAGAGGACGCAACAAGTAAGAAGTTTCTTGTTTCTCATTTTAATAATTATAAAATGGTAGATAATAGACCTGTTATGGAACAAATGCATAAAATTGAACGTATTCTCAATAACTACAAACAACATAATATGCATATGGATAAAATCATTATTGTATCCTCCATAATAGACAAACTCCCTCCTGCATGGAAAGATTTCAAAAGAGCCATGAAGCATAAGAAAGAGGACATATCTCTTGAGCAATTGGGTAATCACCTTCGTTTAGAAGAAGAGTATCGAAAACAAGATGATACTAAAAATCAAATTGCTCATGAAAAAGTCCATGTAATGGAGGAAGGAAATTCAAACAAAATTTCCAAGAAAAGAAATCGAGATTTTGATAAGTCTTATGATAATCACAATGGTAATGACAACAAAAGAAAGAAAAAGAAGGGTAATTTTTGTCAGAATATATTCAAGAATAATATTGTTAATAATAATGATGATATGTTATCTGCTTATATTGTTGAGTCTTGTGATTTATGGCATATGCGACTAGGACATGCTAATTTTAGAAAATTGAATGATATGATGAAATCAAAATTTATTCCTACTCTTGACAAAAATTTAAATTCATGTACTACTTGCATGTACTTGCATGTTAACTAAAATCACAAGACAACCTTTTAAAAGAATAGAAAGAAGTTTTAAGGTGCTAGATTTAATTCATTCTGATGTATGTGATTTACATGGTTGGCCCAGTATTAGTGGCAGAAAGTATTTTGTTAAATTCATTGATGATTATACTAGATTCTGTTATGTTTATCTAATGCACTCTAAGGATAAAGTTTTAGATAAATTTAAAAATTTTAAAACACAAATAGAACTTCAACATGAAACTTTCATTAAATGTTTTAGAAGTGATATGGGAGGAGAGTTTTATCATCCTAATTATTTTGAGTCTACTGGTATGGTGCATAAAACAACTGCACCATACTCCCCACAACAGAATGGAATAGCAGAAAGAAAAAATAGAGTATTAGAAGAAATGGTAAATGCCATGTTATCATATTCTGGTTTATCAAAAGGTTATTGGGGTGAAGCCATGTTAAATGCATGTTATATATTAAATAGAGTTCCTAATAAAANTAATAAAAGGAACAAGGTAACCCCATATGAACTCTGGAAGAAAAGAAAGCCCAATCTAAACTATTTAAAAGTTTGGGGTTGTAGAGCAATTGTAAAAGTTCCTGAACCAAAGAGAAAGAAATTGGGTGAAAGAGGAATTGAATGTGTATTTCTAGGCTATGCTGAAAATAGCAAAGCATATAGATTCATGGTTATTGAATCAAATGACTCATATCCTATTAACATAGTGATTGAGTCAAGAGATGCAATTTTTCAAGAAAATAGATTTACCTCAATTCAAAATCCCAAAGATATTATTTATTATAATATGAAAAGTCTAGAAAATAATGTATCCAATAAAGATACATTGGAAAGTTCAGAAACTAAAAGAAGTAAAAGGATCCGAAAAGAGAAATATTATGGATCAGATTTCTTTATGTTCCTCATTGAAGGAACAAACGATTCCATCAATAATTATCGACCAATTTGCTATAATTTAGAAAGTGATCCAGAAACATATGATGAGGCAATAAAGTCTCAAGATTATGCCTTTTGGAAAGAAGCTATCCAAGAGGAAATAGACTCAATTATGGGAAATAAAACTTGGAAACTAGTTGATCTTCCACCAGGATCCAAACCAATAGGTTGTAAATGGATCTTTAAGAAGAAAGTGAAAGTTGATGGTATCATTGATAAATTTAAGGCTAGACTTGTTGCAAAATGATTTACACAAAAAGAAGGTATTGACTATTTTGAAACCTATGCACCTGTTGCAAGAATTGCATCCATTAGAGTGCTTTTAGCACTAGCTTCCATCTATAAGTTAGTAATCCATCAAATGGATGTTAAAACTGCTTTTCTCAATGGAGAATTAGATGAAGAGGTGTACATGAAACAACCTGAAGGGTTTGTTGTCAAAGGACAAGAACACAAAGTGTGTAAATTGAATAAGTCTATATATGGGTTAAAACAAGCACCCAAACAATGGCACCAAAAAATTTGACAAAGTTGTGCTTGCCAATGGATGCAAATTAAATGAATCTGACAGGTATGTTTATAGTAAATTCCAAAATGGAAAAGGTGTTATGATTTGTTTATATGTGGATGATATGTTAATATTTGGTATTGATTTAAATGAGGTAGAAAAGACTAAAACTTTCTTATCCAAAAATTTTGATATGAAAGATTTAGGTGAAACATATGTGATTTTAGGTATTAAAATCATAAGAGATAGTGAGAATATTGGTTTGTCCCAATCTCACTATATTGAGAAAGTGCTAAATAAATTTGATCCTTTTGATTTCAAAAGTGTTTCTACCCCATTTGATCAAAATGTTAGCTTACAACCACATAAAGGTTGTCCAGTGGCACAACTAGAATATTCAAAGATAATCGAATGTCTAATGTATGCCATGACTTGTACTAGACCTGATATAGCATATGCTGTTGGTAGATTAAGTAGGTATACAAATAATCCGAGTAAAGAACATTGTCATGCTGTTAATAGAGTATTGAAATACTTGAAAGGAACAATTAACTATAATTTAACCTATAATGGATATCCTTCAGTTTTGGAAGGATATACAGATGCTAGTTGGGTAACTTATGTTGAAGATCACGCTTCCACAAGTGGATGGATCTTCAACCTTGGTGGAGGTGCAGTTTCTTGGAGTTCAAAGAAACAAACTTGCATAGCCGACTCCACCATGGTTGCAGAATTTATTGCTCTGGCTGTAGGTAGTAAAAAGGCTGAATGGCTAAGAAATTTAATGTATGAGATACCTATTTGGCCAAAGCCAATGGCACCAATATCTATACATTGTGATAGTCAGTCTACGCTATCAAAAGCATACAACCAAGTGTATAATGGAAAATCCAGACATATTGGTTTAAGACATAGCTATGTAAAGGAATTAATTGCAAATGGAGTAATCTCCATAGTGTTCGTAAGAACTGAAAAGAATCTTGTAGATCCTTTGACGAAAGGTCTGACAAAAGATATGGTGTTGAAAACATCATTGGGGATGGGACTCAAGCCCATGTCTAATTGATC
>NW_017721697.1:0-4553 GCF_001865875.1 Lupinus angustifolius | reverse complement strand
TACTTGACTATAGACACATCCCAAGTGATAAAAGTACTTGGACCATAAGAACAAAGTTGGACGGTTGAGTTTTACTCTTAATAGACATATAGCAAAAATTTGATGGAATGCTTATTATGGGTGCATTCCCGATATAGTCTACCTATATGAGAATGAAGTTGGCTGCTTCATAGAGTTAAAGGGCTTTACTCTTAAATTCTCATGAAAAGGATACGTGACACAAGGCCTTCTCAAATGTGTCATATTTATAATTCTTTCAATAATACCGAGATTTCATGTGTGAGTTGTGCACGCTTATTCTAATGAATAGTTGGTTCAAAGCTTGTCTACCAATTTCTATTCGGAGTAAGTGGAACCCATAACTTACTAAGTAATGGTTCAAATTGTAAGATACCATTATCTGAAACCATGATATTTCCAGATTTATGAGATTTCTTATATTTTGAAAATGGTGGGGGATTGTGAATGATATTTAAAAAATATCAGAATTCACGGTTAACTATATAAATATTGTTGATGACTTATGAAACAAAGTGTCGATTGGTGTAATGGTTGTGTATATTTACCATGGGTTTGTGGTTGTGTGTTCGATCTAATGTTTGATTTTTGTTAATATTTTATAATGCGTATAAATAAAAATGAAAGAACACACCTGCCAAGATTTGAACTAGGGATACACTGCTTAGCAAGCATTATAGCTTCCGCTAGGCTATCACACGTATTTGGTTTTTTATTGAACCGTTACACTACATAACCTTTCGTTCACGTGTACAGAACTCTAAAGGCACTTCTTTCCCTCAAGTGATATGAACTTCTCTATAAATAGAGACACTTGAAAACATAATCACCATCCAAATTTTCTCATCCAAGAAATCATCCTCCATTTCTCTAATGCATGAGAGAAGTGTAGGAAACATAAGTTTGTAAACTATTGTTGAAAGATATGCTTGTTGTGTTTGTGCAAAACATATCAAGGTTTTCCAAAGTATCTTGAAGGGGATTCGCTGTTCATTCCATTTGCATCCAATATACTTAAATTGGTGGGGGCGAATCGAACCTAAAGGTTAGTGTGGTAACACATGCTTTGGAGGTTTTACGTGCATATCCATCAACCATTTGTTTGTTCAAGTGTTGCAGCATCTTCCCAAGAATTCAAGTTTTCTCACAGGACTCACCTGTGTGAATGTTAAAGTGGGGGCCACTTCCTATGAAATTTTGGGGCATAAGTTTCTAAAGCGTTCACCATATTGGGATAGACGTGCATGACCTTTAACGCACGTGCTTTACAGAATATACTTTTGAAAAGGTTGCGTGTAGTTTGATGCTGGAGATAGAGTTCAAGACAACGAATTACTCTAGTAAAATCTGGATCTTATTCACTATGTAAAGGTTCATGTCGCATGACACATTTGTTCATGCACAATTTTATTGAGACCACAAAAATTCTTGGAAATCGTTTTGTTAATTTCAAGTGGGGATTGTTGGAACTTGGTTTATTGGAAGCCATTAATGAAAACTTTTGGGTGTGAAATCTAAAAAACTCCAAAGTCCCACATAAAAGAATTTAAAAAAAAAAACTCCCAAGTCCTACATTGGATGGTGGAGGAACTTGGAAAAAACTCAATGTTATAAATAGAGGCTTCATCTCCTCATTATAACTCGCCCCAAGTTGAATACACTTTCATTCAACATTTTCTTTCTCCCTCATATTTTCCACCGATACATTTTTGACAAAGGTCTCCCCCTTTCTTTCCATGGTACTAAGAATTGGCACAGACAGCCAAATTGTAGGAATTTCAAGAACAGACACTGGTAGTTAGTATTGAGTGAAACAAATTGGCACGACTTGCCATATTGTAGGCATTTTGAGAACTGACACTGGTAGTCAGATTGTGAGAAAAGAATTAGCACAAGTAGCCATATTATGAGAATTTCGAGAATTGGCATTGTTAGCCATATTGTGTGAATTTTGAGAATTGGCACTAGCGGCCATATTATGGTGCGTGTATTCGAGATTGGTTCTTATAGTGCAGTAAGAATTCGATAACAGAGATATGAGTTGTTTTATCCTGGGGACAACGTAGTTGATAGTCTGCTTGCACATTTTGAGCAGTGCCACGAAACACCTTAAAGAGAGTGACCTAGTCGTGGCTCAGCCAGTAAGTATTATTTCGTGTCATTTAGAACTGTTTCAAGCTACCGTAACAACAGAAACAACTAAGTCGAACCAAAACTATGTTCAGTTTGTTAAGAGTTCAAGTACTTATTAGATTGATTAGTTTAGTTCGTTGGCTCATACGAGTATTATTTATTGTTGGGAACAAGCGAACAATCAAATAGTAAAGAGTACAGCGATAAGAGAATAACACAATGGATTCAGTAACGAGGTTCGACCAATTGTGCCTACGTCCCTGGGAGCGTTGAGCGGCTACCACTATATATTATTAGAGAATTAGGATGAATGTTTAACTATTCTTCTCCTTGTTACATTAGGTTTACATAACATAAATATATAGCCCTTTACCCCAACCCCTTTACATCAGTCCAAGCCCATAACTTGTATTGTTGTATCTAGAGATATGAGTCATTGCACAACAATCTCCACCTTGGCGAATATCATCAATCTAAATCTTTCGCCATTGGGTTGGGGGCGCTCCATAGTCCAACATCAATGAATGTTCAGCAAGCTCAGGCAATGTCTGAGCTTGTCCACGATAACCAGTTTGGTTAGCATATCAGCTACATTTTCTGAAGTGTGAACCTTCTACAATAATATTTGCTCACAAGCTACCAACTATCTAATCTTGTGAAATCTCACATCAATATGTTTGGTCCTAGCATGATACACCTGGTTCTTTGCCAAGAAGATAGCACTCAGACTGTCATAATGCAACATAACTCCACTTTGCTCAATGCATAACTCATTTACCAGTCCCATAAGCAATAGGGCTTCCTTAGAAGCTTCACCAACTGCCATGTACTCTGCTTCAGTTGTGGACATAGCAACAACAGACCGAACTGATGATCTCCACATAATTGGTCCACCTGCAAGGGTGGAGATAAACCCCGTTGTGGACCTTCTATCATCCAAGTCTCCTGCATAGTCCGAATCAACATAACTAATAACTGAAGTCTTACTCTGTTTGCTGCCAAACATGATACCGAGACCTGTAGTCCCCTTCAAATATTTGAAAATCCATTTGACAGCATCCCAATGTTGCTTCCTTGGTTTCGACATGTACTTGCATACTTGACTAACTGCTTGTGCCAAGTCCGGTCTAGTACAAACCATAGCATACATCAAGCAATCCACTGCACTGCCATATGGAACTTTTGACATGTATATCTTCTCTTCATTTGTCTTTGGACACTGATATTGGGAAAGCTTGAAGTGATTTGCCAATGGAGTGCTCACTACTTTAGCATTGCTCATATCAAATCTCTCTAAGATCTTTTCAGCATAGCTCTGTTAGGAGAGCCATAGTTTTCTAGCTCCCCTATCTCCGTGAATCTCCATCCCAAGAATCTTCCTAGCAGGCCCTAAATCTTTCATGTTAAACTCCTTACCTAGCATGGCTTTTAGCTCGTTGATATCACTCAAATGATTAGCAGGAATCAACATATCATCAACATAAAGTAACATAAAAATAAAAGAACCATCCTCAAGACATCTGACATAAAAACAATAATCATACTCATAGCACTTATAACCAAGCTTCAACATATAAGTATCAAACCGCTTGTGCCACGATCTGGGAGACTGCTTCAACCCATATAGAGACTTCTTCAACTTGCAAACCAAGTGACTTTATCCAGCTGCACTAAACCCCTCTGGTTGTGTCATGTAAGGTTTCTCCTCTAATTCACCATGGAGAAAGGCAGTCTTCACATCCATCTGTTCTAAGTGCATATCCCGGCTGGCTACCAAGGCAAGCACTACCCTGATAGAAGTGTGTCTCACCATTGGGGAGAAATCTCATTGTAGTCGACCCCTTTCTGCTGTGAATACCCTTTTGCTACAAGACGAGCCTTGAACTTTTCCCCTTCTTTTTATGATATTGTCAGCTTCCTCTTGTACACCCACTTGCACCGAACTGCACACTTTTCTGGGGGCAATGGAACAAGCTCCCAAGTTTGGTTCTTCTGTAAAGACTCCATCTCCTCCATCATGACACCCATCCATTGTTCTTTCTCCTGATTGTTTATAACCTCTTGAAAGCTACATGGATCTTCTGAACTGATATGGAGAGCAACTGAAGCCATATCCTCAAAGCCATATCTCTCTGGAGGTTTGATAGGATGTCTATCCGTGTCTCTAGCAAGTAGACACTCCTTCACACTTGAACTCTCCGTCTGATAATCATCATGTTCTTGACTTGAACTAGTGCATGGTTCCTTGCCTTTATTCACCTGAACCATTTCATTGCTCACTGGAATCATATTCAATCCTAATGTCTCTCCATTTGGCATGGGCACCTCTATCAAAATTGACTGTTTCATCATGAAATTGTCATCAAACACTGCATCTCTGCTCAACACCACCTTTCTGGAAA
>NW_017721696.1:0-1693 GCF_001865875.1 Lupinus angustifolius | reverse complement strand
TTGGAAAGTCCAGCATTCAGTCTCATACATCTGGCCCTCTCTGTAAGAGTTCTATTCATCCTCTCTACAACACCATTCTACTGAGGAGTCTTCTTCACTGAAAAGTGCCTCTGAATGCCATGTTCCTCACAGAATTTATGAAACTATGAGTTTTTGTACTCCATACCATTATCTGACCTCATGTTTTTGATTTTCCTACCAGTCTGGTTCTCTACCTCTGCCTTGCAAACCTTGAACTTGACAAAGACTTGTGACTTATGCTTCAGAAAATATACCTAGAACTTGTGAGAAAAGTCATCAACGAAGGTAACAAAATACCTAGAACCTCCTAGGGATGGTTTCTGAGTGGGTCCCTATACATCAGTGTGAACATAATCTAGAATGCCTTGAGTCCTGTATTGGCCAGCCTTGAAACTAACTCAGTCTATTTCCCAAGCACACAATACTTGCACAAATCTAGCTTGCATTTGCTGACTCCACTCAACAATCCCCTTTTGCATAGTGCTGTCATACCACACACACTTATATGTTCCAAACGCATGTGGCGTAAGTTTTTAGCACCATGGCCTGAATCTACTGAGATATCTTCAGCCACTCCATCAACTCCACCTACAACTTTTCTCCCTAACAACTTGTAAGTGTTCCCTGTAGTCCTTTTACCCTTCATCACAGTCAGAACACCTTTGCATACTCGAAGAATATCAATTTCCCTATCAACTCTATAGCTAAATCCTTTGGCCGACCAAAGAAACCAAATTCTTCTTCAATCTGGTATGTGCCTAACCTCACATAACGTCTTCACTACACCATCATCCATCACAATTCTGAGTTCTCCTATACCAATAATTTCACATGCTTTATTATTTCCGAGATACACAAAACCAAAATTGTCTGCCCTGTATGTGGTGAATCATTCCTTGTTTGGCGTCATGTGGTGGGAACAACCAATGTCAAGTATCCACTCATCTGTACTATGATTTGATGATACAGATAGTAGATCAACTTCACTATTGTAACCATACTCATCTTTTTGTGCAATATTTGTAGATGTAGATACTCCATCTTTCCCCACCGGCTTGCTAGGACTCCATTCATTGGGACAATCCTTTTTGTAATGCCCAGTCTGTTTGCACTTATAGTACTCTACTGGTGTTCTGGCCCTAGAATTTGGTCTTTTCCCTTTGGCAGGACCTCCTCTGCCTTGTCTCCTCCCACGCGCTTGGCTCCATTTCACATACAGACCATCACCCTGAGACCCTTCACCTACATTCTGTCTTCTTTGAGTGTGGGACAAAAGTGCAGATATGATCTCATCCAGTTTGATTGAGTCTTTTCTATATGTCAATGTTGTCACAAAGTGTTCATAGGAATTTGACAGTGAACACAATAATATTATTGCTTTGTCCTCATCGTCAACCATCACATCAAGTTTCTGCAAGTCATTGATCACTTGATTAAAATTGTTGAGATGTTGCAAATCAGCATCTTCCTGAAAGTGTGCATGTCAAGAGGAACACTTTGGAAAGCTCTCTTTATATGTCATGGTTTTGATGAGGACAACTTGTGCTAATAAGAGCTTGAAGATCACCAGCAAATCAACATGCTTAAGTCTTTAATTGGTACTAGGCTTAGACTAGAATCTAGTTTAAGTTGAGTCAAAGGCTTAGGTCACCTAATACATGTCTCATATGCA
>NW_017721695.1:0-5233 GCF_001865875.1 Lupinus angustifolius | reverse complement strand
TTTAATCGATTAAGACTGTTGCGTTAATCGATTATCTCTGTTCTGTTAATCGATTAAGTTTGTTCTGTTAATCGATTATCTTCATCCTGTAATCGATTAATTAGGGGTGATTCAGCATTAAGTGTTGAGTTTCAAAAAGCGGCTATTCTAACCACTACACCTATTCAACCCCCTTCTAGGTGTATTGTGACCACTGATACCTAACACTTCCTGCATCTTCAGGTTATAGAGTCTCTGTTTCAAATACAACTTATTTGTTACAGACTTGGACATGATCCGCTTCTCTAATGTGTCCCATACCTCTGTTGGTGACGTCAGATCCATAACATGATACATCACCTCATCTGATAGACAGAGTCGTATGGTTCCCGCAACCTTGTCCTTCAACTCTTCCCAATCCAGTTGATCCATATCCTCTGGTTTATTCTCACGCAGTGCCTTTGATAGACCTTGTTGAGCCAACACATCCTTAACCCTCCCTTGCCACAATCCGAAATTACCAATTCCATCAAACTTCTCTACCTCGAATTTGGCACTTGGGTTAAGAACCTGGCTCTGATACCAATTGTTGGGAACAAGCAAACAATCAAATAGTAAAGGGTACAGAGACAAGAGAATAACACAAAAGATTTGGTAACGAGGTTCGACCAATTGTGCCTATATCCCCGGGAGCGTTGAGCGGCTACCACTATATATTATTAGAGAATTAAGATTAGTGTTTAACTATTTTTCTCCTTGTTACATTAGGTTTACATAACATAAATATATAGCCATCTACCCCAACCCCTTTACATTAGCCCAAACCCATAATTTGTATTGTTGTTATCTAAAGAAATGAGTCATTGCACAACATTTATTTAATATATAAAATTAAATATTCATATATATACATATATATTTACTTGGAGACCCACTCCATTCTCTAACAATTATGTTGAAGGTTATGATGCCTGGTGCTTGTTTCCCGTCACCATTGTTGTCAATCCTGTGTTTACCCTAGATATCTATATCGATCCGTGATTGTGAGTCGAGGGTTGAGACAATGTGTGCTTGGGATGAACGTGATGTAGTGAAATAGTGAAGCATGTCAAAGCAATTGTACTTAAAGGCGAAATGACGAATGTCAATAATAAAGCATATCCAAGTAGTGAAGCGATGTCAGATTGCGATAGTTGGAGGAAGTCATTGAGGAATGTTGACATTAGTAGATTAAGGGTTAGTTTGGGAGTTGGAATTTGGAGGGGATGAAGGGAAAGAGAAGGCTTGAGAGTTATCTTACAAGTGTATTTTATGACTCTCAAGCCTTCCATTTTCCTTCATTTCCCTCCAAAATCTAACTCCCAAACTAATCTTATGAGATTGGTTGTTAGTGATCGTGAAAGGTGTTTTGAGTGGGTGGATTGAGAGGTTGGTGAAATATTAGGTCCCTCGATTGTTTTTTTACTTATAAATTTGCCTACAGGCTTAGCCGAGAAAATAGATATGAAATGAGATTTTGTCTATCTTTGGGAAATGAGCATGTTCACATCTTCGCAGTAGTTATACAAATGCATGGTAAATGGATACAATAACTCGTTTTGTCATTACTAATTGTATATACTTTTTGGGTACAACAATACTTGTATAGGCTATTATTTTTAATTAAATAAATTTAATATTATAGATTAATATTTTCATAAATAAATTGTATAGTCAAAGTTTTTTAAATTTAATATAAATGATAATGATAATTTTAACTAATATAATATAAATTTAAAACAAAAAATATTAATAAGGATAAAATATGAAAAATTAAATTATTTTGAATAAGTGACATTCTACTATAGCATAGATCATATGGAAGAAATGCTGAGATTAGGACTAGCGATAATATGATGATAGTGTGTGGGTGATAAACATGTGGGACTAAACTACTTTTCTCAAGTCCCATAAGCTTCTTTGTTGCTTGCCACATTTTGGGAGAATATAAATTTATACCTTTTGAATATGATAAGACATAGTGCATATTTGGTAAAGATATAAATTTATACCTTTTGAATATGATAAGACATAGTGCATATTTGGTAAAGATGAAAATTTCTAGTTTCTGCTTTTTTAAATAAGTTTAAAGTTGCAGCATAAGTATGTGTAATAACCTATCTAAATTATAAACTCTACATATTTTTGTGGGAAAATAAGCAAAAAATGGAAGCTCTTCCACCATGGGTTGTTTATTTTAAAGTTATTTTGTTTTTCTATTGAAATGTCAATTCCCATTTTACTATTACTTTCATGGTTATCTCTCTTCTCATATACTCTTCCACCAAAATTTATATTGTTTTTAACTATTCATATTGGTTTTTGTATTGTCTTTTATTTTAATTTTTTAGCCTTTGTATTACAAAATATTATGATGATATAAAAAATGTATGTTTAAAAAATGCACATCTTTGAGTAAAATACATATATGATGATAAATATAAAAAATATATATTTGAAAAACAACAAAAATAATCACCATAACATCATATTATTTTTTGAAATTTACTCTACAAATAAATAGAAGTTTAGCAACTGTTATTTATTCGTGTCATGTTATTTTTTTAATATTGGTATTGATTTTTATATTGCATATTATCTTAATATATTTTTAGCCCTTGTTATGCAATATTAAAAATTAAAAAAATATAGTAAAAATATATATGATGGTAAATATTAAAAAAATGTATTTTTAAAAAATAGTGTAAAACACAACCAAAATAATCATAACATAAACAAATAACCTCATACAATTTTCTATAATTTACTATGTAAAAAAACAATCTTTATATCTTACCCAAATAAAATAGATTAGTTTATATCCAGTTTTCAGTTAAGGTTCTCAAACATAAACATATTATAATCTTAACAGATTATAATCTCATAGTTGATAACTTATAAATTAAAACTAAATATATAATCCATATCCAACAAATGCTTAGGGTGCTTAATCGAATAAGAGATTGGCACCCATATGGCTATCAACAATGGAAGATAGAACAATAAAAGCAAGTGGTTTTCATCTTGGAATCTTTTATCTCATAGAAATCGATATCCAACTTATAGTTTTAATAGTTGACTTAAGTTGAATTTCGAGCCAAGTTCAATGTCAAACTAGTTTTTTAGTTTAAGTTTGACTCAATTAAAATTAACAAATTTTCGAATGAGTTAACAAACTCAAATTTTATGTCGCTCATAAACATAAATTTATAAGCCTAGATGATGTTGGTGGATTATACTTATTCATGTAGATAAAGTTTGTGAAATTTTATAAATAAATATAGAAATTAATTAAAGTTCATATAATAAAGATTGTCTACATGTATATGAATGTATAGGAAGTGAATCAAGTAATAACAATTATTAATGTGAGGAACAAGAATAATTAGTTATTATTGAATCATTAAGATTAAAACATAAAGATACATGATCTTTTTAAGTGATCGTGTGACCATTAACTAATTTTTAATCTTAATCATTTATATATGATTGTATGTTCTCACAATTTTTATGAGACTTATTTTCACTTATATTTTAGCATACATTTTAAATTTTTAGAAAATTATAATTTATATAAAACTTGGTGTATTTATAAAACTCATCATATACATTAATTAATAAATATGTGTTTATCAGTTCATGTACTTAAATAAATTCTTACCTTCTTTTTAAGATAAAAGTAAATTTGTTTTTTAAATATGTATTGGCTGATAGGGTTAAAATAACAAACCAAATTTGAGCAAAGTTCTATATTTTTCATAGTTGCTGCTCGTAATAATCTATTCTTAAATAAAAGACTAGTAGCCCTAATGTGTATATTAACCATACACTTGTCAACATCATATGCTGAAAACTATATAAAGGAATTACAATAAAAGAAATTTATTATAGGATATAATCCTTTATCCAAACTGGAGTTTGTTTTCCTCTCTTTTTAGTTGGGCCATTACTATTGTTTCTTGCATTTGGGCTTAAATTACTATCATTACCCTTCCCTTCACCAACAACCTTGTCCTTAAAGTTGGTTTCAATGGACCAGATTTAGAGAGGAAGGCCTGGTTCGGTTGGGGTAGAAAAATACCTGCTTGTCCAGCTGTGGTATGTTTAGCATGTGCCATCCACACATCATGATCCGACATTTAGGATGAGGCTTCCTTGGAGCCGTTGGAAGGTGAACGGTTGGTAGTGGACTGTGGCTTTTCGGTGTCCAATTCAGCGTCTACAGGGATAGATGTGTGACAGTGTCTAGTCTGTGTTTTGCAGTTGAGTGCACATTCCAATGAGGACATGTCAAGACCTTCAGGGCTGTATTTTCCCACCCAATTTCCCTCTTTAAATTCTTCAGCATGTGTGTCTAGTTTTTGTGGACCATGTGGACCCTTATGTTGGGTACTAGTAAGATAAATCACGCCTAGAAGGGATGAATAGGTGTAGTGGATCACTAATTCTGCTTTTCCGATTAATGCACAAAACATAAAATTGTTGTAGTTAATCGATTATGATTATTGTTAATCGATTATGCATAATTTGATTAATCGATTATATACAGCTTTAATCGAGTATGTTGTATCTTGATATTCTTGAAAAATAGATTTCTTGCAATGCAAACAATGATGATTAACAATCTTTATTGCCATAAATTAATTCTTGATTTAACACAGATTATTAACATTAAGCATAAATTGTTAGATATCAGTGGTTAAAATACACCTAGAAGGGGGTTGAATATGTGTAGTGGTCAGAGTATCCGCTTTTCGAAAACAACAATTAATGCTGAAATAACCCCAGATTAATCGATTAACATAGCAGAAATAATCGATTAACGCAATCAACTTAATCGATTAAAATAGCTCAGATTACATAAACATATTCGAAACGACAATCAACCGAGATTGAAACGAATATAAAGAGCTAACAAATATATCAGAGTTACAACAGTATAGTATAGAAACAGAATATTGCAATTAAAACAACTATACAAAGTAATCGATTAAAGCAATAAAGAGAGAGAGAGGGAACAATGTTTTATCCTGGTTTGTTTGCGTGTCCACTTGCAAACTACATCCAAGCCTCCCGGCTGATCTGTGAGATTTTTCTTCACTATAATTGAAACAATGTTTTACAAGAAATTCTTCCAATTACAACACTTAGACATTCACTTGAAACTAAAAAACCTTATCCCTTGGTTTGACTCCCTTCCTACCGCCCAAGAAAA
>NW_017721694.1:0-1261 GCF_001865875.1 Lupinus angustifolius | reverse complement strand
AAGAATCACTTCTGCAGCCCAGTTAATCGATTAAAACCTTGGTTAATCGATTAACGTGTTACAAAATTGTAACTGATTCTGTTTTTCCAAGTTTTCTGTTTCAACAGCTTTTCAAAAACTTATGTTAATCGATTAAAACATACCTTAATCGATTAACTGAATATTTCCAAATGTAATTTCAATTTTCAAAACTCAAATACGTTATGCACTTAATT
Source organism: Lupinus angustifolius (assembly GCF_001865875.1). NCBI lineage: Eukaryota > Viridiplantae > Streptophyta > Magnoliopsida > Fabales > Fabaceae > Lupinus > Lupinus angustifolius. The sequence goes on along the minus strand of NW_017721694.1, from coordinate 1,046 downwards.
TATACATGTTCAACACTAAGTTTATGCCTAGGATGCACAGATTACATGTATTTATGTGATGCATGAACATATTATAAATGATATATCTCAAAACTAAAATGATTTAAAGTTTTATGCATATGAGACATGTATTGATTTTACCTAAGCCTTAGACTCAATCTAAACTAATCACTAGTCTATGTCTAATACCAATCTTGAGACTTAAGCACGTTGATTTGTTGATGATCTTCAAGCTCTTATAAACACAAGTTGTCCTCATCAAAACCAAACACATAGTGAGAAAGCTTTCCAAAGTGCTCCTATTAACATGCGCACTTTCATAAATCACAGAAATCAATCAAATCAGAAATCAATAAAGATTGAAATGTAAAAGAGAAAGGGAATGATAAAGTGCTCAAGGCCTACCTTTCTGATCATGGGAGATTATTCTTCATTATTGGAAACCAATCATTTGATACAATCACACTTCCAATACACCTAGTAAGAACTTCCTTCTTGAACCCGATGAGCCTACTTGCTCAGTTTGACCTCACTACTCGCCTACTAGGATACCACACCGTTCGCGATTCTGGCCCCAACCGAAGTTTTGCACGATCCAAGACTTCATGCTCCGTGAAGACACACAATTCTCTTTTATGATGATACTAACACATCAAGAGAAATAATACTTGTTTTTCATAATGTTTGTCGAGTTATCGATACACACTAATGTGACGTAATTCAGTGGTTTTCAAATGAATGAAAACTATGGCACTTTGAAAAGTTTTTCTCTCTTTTTTCTCTATAAAACGATTGCAAGATTTCATTTTGAAAGTGTGCATGTCAAGAGGAACACTTTGGAAAGCTCTCTTTATATGTCATGGTTTTGATGAGGACAACTTGTGCTTATAAGAGCTTGAAGATCTCCAACAAATCAACGTGCTTAAGTCTTTAATTGGTACTAGGCTTAGACTAGAATCTAGTTTAAGTTGAGTCAAGGCTTAGGGCACCTAATACATATCTCATATGCATAAATCTTTTAAATCATTTCATTCTTTAGATATGTC
>NW_017721693.1:0-232 GCF_001865875.1 Lupinus angustifolius | reverse complement strand
TGTTAATCGATTAACTAATCCTTTAATCGATTAACCCAACTGCTTTGAAAAGTGGTTGCTACTGGAACACGTTTTTAAAATGCTGTTAATCGATTAAAGCATTACGTTAATCGATTAACCTAACTGTTTGTTAAGTTGTTGTAACTAAAAACTTAAAAAACAAAATCTGTTAACATTTTGAATTACGTTAATCGATTAAGATGGCATTTAATCGATTAACTGGGCTTCCGGA
>NW_017721692.1:0-394 GCF_001865875.1 Lupinus angustifolius | reverse complement strand
TTTTTGATGCTTTTTCATGAAGTTTTTGATTCTGTAACTTCTGTTTTCATAACTAATACATGTCATACTTCATGAGTTTGTATTAGGTGTATGTTTTAGAGTAAAGCCTTCTTGTTATATTTGAGCTTTGCAATAGCTTTATTTTACTCTTGTAATTGTTGTGTAATTGTTGTAACAAGGAAACTCGTGGTGTCTTATCACCGTAGAGATTGAGTGTTTCTACATAATTGCTTAGAGTGTTTGAAAAGGAAAGAACAAAGATTCTTGGCTGGGGCTACGCCGAAAGAAACGTTTTCTTTGTCGGTAGGAAGGGAGTCAAACCATTGAATAGGTTTCTTTATTTTCTTGTAATTTTCTAAGTGTTGTAATTGGATGATGTGCATGTAAATACATT
>NW_017721691.1:0-4513 GCF_001865875.1 Lupinus angustifolius | reverse complement strand
ATCTGACATCGATACAAATTCAGACTCATGCAAGGATAATAATGAGGTATATTCTGACACCTCATCCACTTCGGATGATTCACCTCCTTATGATGTGTTGTATGAAGCTTATGTCGAATTGCATGAGGAACTAAAGAAATTGGCTAGAATTAACATTGATAGGAAAAGGATAATCTTAATAAACGAACAAAAAATAAGCCAATTGCAAAAAGAATTAGATGAATTAAAACTGGAAAATGAAACTTTAGATCTCATCTATTCTTGTAGCTCATGTAACTGCTCTGCTAATAACTTATGTCAAAAACCTGTCTGTGAGACTTGCGAGACTTTGCAAGAAGACAATTTTAAACTAAATGAAACACTCACACGTCTCACAAACAGTAAACAACAATTAGATACTCCGCTTAATCAAACAAGAAATGTTGGTGATCGTACTGGTCTAGGTTATACTCGCACTGCTAAAAATAAAAGACCATATAGAAAACCGGTAGCTCACACTAAAAATAAATATCATAAGCATTCTGCTACTTGTTTTTATTGTAATACATATGGTCATACTTCTCATTCATGCTATATTATACAGTATGGTATACTTAGCGGAGTGTATGTATGAAAAAAGAAGGGAGATGATTCCCTAATCACTGACAGGAAAGGACCCAACATAAATTGGGTACATGAGAAAAGCAAGTAATCTATTTTGCACGTATGTCTCCGAACATATGGAAAAAAATGGTACTTAGTTAGTGGGTGTTCGAGGCATATGACAGGTGATAGATCAAATTTCCTGGATCTCTCACTTAGAGGAAAAGGATACGTCACCTATGGAGACAACAACAAGGGAAAGATACTTGGCACTGGAACAGTTGGTAACTCATCCCAAACTCTAATTGATAATGTCCTTTATGTTGAAGGACTAGAACATAACCTGTTGAGTATAAGCCAACTGTGCGATAAAGTAATCGTGTATCTTTCGATTCTGATTGTTGTGTCATTCATGACATTATATCTAATAACGTTAAATTTATTGGTCATCGTATAAATAATATTTACATGGTTAATTTGGACGATGTCACTACATTATTTTCAAAATGCTTTATTTCTAAAGAAGATGACATCTGGCTATGGCACAGACGTGTTGCACATATCCATATAAAACATCTAGATAAATTATCATCAAACGAACTAGTTGAGGGGCTACCAAAATTGAATTTTAAAACTAAAGAAATTTGTGACACTTGTCAAAAGTGTAAACAAACCAAAAACTCTTTTAAAAACAAAAATGTGATATCCACCTCAAGACCTTTGGAGCTACTCCATATGGACTTGTTTGGACCATCACAAATCATGAGTTTTGGTGGTAGCTACTACGCTCTAGTTATTGTTGATGATTTCTCTAGATTTACATGGACATTATTTTTATCAGCAAAAAGCGACGCGTTCAAAACTTTTAAAAATCTTGCCAAGCAAATCCAAAACCAACTTAACCTAAAAATAATATATATACGAAGTGATCACGGGGGAGAATTTGAGAACTTTCAGTTCGACAAATTCTGTGATAAGCATGGCATTTTGCATCAGTTCTCTGCTCCTCGCACTCCACAACAAAATGGAGTTGTAGAGAGGAAAAATCGTGTTTTAGAAGAATTAGCGAGAACCATGCTTAACGAAAGTAATACCCCCAAGTACTTCTGGGCTGATGCAGTTCATACTGCATGTTATGTTATAAATCGAGTACTCTTAAGGCCTAATTTGAATAAAACTCCTTATGAACTTTTAAAAGGCCGCAAACCAAATATATCCCATCTTCACGCTTTCGGTTGCAAATGTTTTATATTAAATAATGGAAAGCGGGCTTTAGGGAAATTCGACTCTAAAGCCGATGAGGGAATATTTTTGGGATACTCGATTCATAGCAAAGCGTTCAGAGTCTTTAACAAATATTTAATGCAAGTTGAAGAGTCTATCCATGTACAGTTTGACGAATCTTCTCCAAAAGAGAAGAGAAAGGTCGTTTCTGATGATGTTGCAGGTGCTTTGGAAGAAGCATACTCCAAGGACATGGATAATGAAAAAGGAGCCAATGATGAAGGTCAAATCGAACCTCAAGAGCACTCAGACATGCCTACCGTGTGGAAAACAAAGAAAGCTCACCCAATTGATAAAGTTATAGGTGACATATCTACGGGAGTGGTAACCCGTAGTTCCTTACGAAATTTCTGTAATTTTGTAGCTTTTGTATCGCAAATTGAGCCTAAGACCGTTGATGAGGCCATTGAGGATGTACACTGGGGTATAGCTATGCAAGAAGAGCTAAACCAGTTTGAGCGCAATCATGTGTGGGACTTGGTCCCCAAACCTAATGATCATCCCGTAATTGGTACTCGATGGGTCTTCAGAAATAAACTTGATGAATCTGGCTTAATAATTCGAAATAAAGCACGTTTGGTGGCCAAAGGCTACAACCAGGAGGAGGGTATCGATTATGACGAAACCTACGCTCCTGTAGCCAGACTAGAGGCCATCAGAATGCTTCTTTCCTTTGCATCTTTAATGAACTTCAAACTCTTTCAAATGGATGTAAAAAGCGCCTTCCTGAATGGATACATTCAAGAAGAAGTTTATGTTGACCAACCGCCTGGTTTTGAAAATTTTAAATATCCGAACCATGTTTACAAACTTAAAAAGGCACTATATGGTCTCAAACAAGCTCCTAGAGCTTGGTATGACAGACTTAGTACCTTTCTTTTAGAAAAAGGGTTCGAGAGAGGCTTGGTTGACACAACGCTTTTTATTAGAAAATCAGAAAATCATGTTCTGCTTGTACAAATCTATGTAGATGACATAATATTTGGATCTACTAATGATATCTTGTGTAGAGAATTTTCTGAGATGATGCAGGGGGAGTTCGAAATGTCTATGATGGGAGAACTCACATTCTTTCTAGGATTGCAGATAAAGCAGCTAGAAAGTGGGATATTCATCCATCAGGCGAAATACTGCAAAGAGCTACTCAAGAAATTTGAAATGGACAAATGTAAGGAAGCTTCCACACCTATGGCATCTGCTTGCTACTTAGACAAAGATGAGAAAGGAAAAGCAATCGAGGTAACGAAGTATCGTGGTATGATTGGGTCTTTACTTTACTTAACTGCAAGTAGACCTGATATCATGTTCAGTGTATGCATGTGTGCGAGATATCAATCATCACCTAGAGAATCACACTATATAACTGTTAAAAGAATCATGAGATATCTAAAAGGAACTATTAACATGGGATTATGGTATCCTCGGGATGCCTCACTATCCTTGGTGGGTTATTCCGATTCCGATTTCGCCGGATGTAAGTTGGATCGGAAAAGCACTAGTGGTACTTGCCACCTATTGGGCAGTTCATTAGTAGCATGGCACAGCAAGAAGCAAGCCTGTGTTGCTTTGTCCACCGCTGAAGCGGAATACATTGCCGCTGGTGTGTGTTGCGCTCAAATCCTTTGGATGAAGCAGCAACTTAAGGACTTTGGTCTTAAACTTGAAAAGATCCCAATAAAATGCGATAATACAAGTGCCATTAACCTATCCAAGAATCCCGTTTTGCATTCTAGAACAAAGCATATAGAAATTAGACATCATTTTTTGCGTGACCATGTACAAAAAGGTGACTGTGTTCTTGAATTTGTGGAAACATCTAAACAGTTAGCAGATATTTTCACCAAGCCCCTTCCCAGGGATACCTTCTATGTTCTAAGGAGAGAACTAGGAATTCTTGATGAACAATATCTTGTTTAAAAATTGTTTAGCTGTTTGCATAAATTGTCTTGCTTCTCTATGCCTATGTGTTTCATGTTTGAATGATATATGTTAAAAATGCAAAAATATATCTCTTGATTAACTTCTTAATGTGATTATATATGTCTCGATAAATCTGTAATAATGCATACGTGTGTCCTAAAAAGTCGAAACCACTCTGCTGCTTTTTTTTGAAAATTCAAATTTTGCACTGTTTTAATCGATTAAAACAGCCCGTTAATCGATTAAAACCAGTACGTTAAAGGCAGACAGTGTCTCGGTTCTGCACTTTTTTCGACGTTCTCGCAACCTCTTTTATGCTTTAAGTCACTGAATCAGCAACCCAACCAATCCAAGTGCAATAAGGTAGAAAAACCTCATCCTAACCCTCTCAAACCATCCGAAATCGCACTTTATCATCCTTAATCCATCCAATTCCGAATCTTCCACCAATCAAAACCCTAGGTTAAGTTTGCTTAAAACCTTCTCTGCTCATTCATCACCATTTCGGGTTCAAAACATACAATGGAGCAAGGTCGTCCAAAATGGGTCAAGACTACAACTACATGTGTACGAAGAAGGGAAACCGGTTCACCTTCCACTCGGGACCGCGGTGACCCCTACTATTCACTCATCTTGCAAGAAACCCGCTTGGCGAAATTTCAAGGTTGCAAACCAACGTATGTAACATATGTTGATTTAACCTGGTTAGCGGAACAGAATTTTAGTT
>NW_017721690.1:0-687 GCF_001865875.1 Lupinus angustifolius | reverse complement strand
TGTTGCATTACGTTATTGCTTACATACTAGTACAGAGGAACACAAATCACGCACAACCTACTGTGAATGATTTGCGTTTTATGTATGCTGTAAAAAATAATGTCATGATCAACTGGCCTGAGGAGATTCTGAAAATTATGAACAGTGTATCATTGTCTCAGTCGAAGCTGCTTCCATATAGTATTTTCATATCTCGCATTGTCGATTATCTGCACATTGATGTTTCTGATACTATCATTATTGAGTATACTGATAAAGATCACCTGGTTGGTGAAAGTCTTATTCATAAGATGGGGATATACAAGTATGGTACTACTTGGCAGTATCAGGAGGACTACACTAAATTTGATCTGGATTTATCTGATAATGATAATTAGGGTGACATGGGTAATCAGTATGCAACAACTCAGGGGGAGTCTTCTGGAACAGCACCTCAAAACTCTGCTTTTGGTCTAGCTCAGATGGAAGCTATGGAGCAACGGCTTAACAACCGTATGGATCTGCACTTCCAAGGGCTGAAGGATTCTTATTTTGCAGGCATGGAGCAGTATGAAGAACGTCAGATTGCCTATACAGACAACAAATTTCAAGAGCTGAGGAACATGATTCAATCTAATGCTGAAGCTCAGAATGCTATGATTTGTTCAGAATTTCAGAAGCTGTCTGTGCTTATCAGGGGAGATCAGA
>NW_017721689.1:0-325 GCF_001865875.1 Lupinus angustifolius | reverse complement strand
GTTGTTGTTGTTGCTTTCAGGACTTATTCATGTTTTGCTTTTTGTCTTTGATTGACTTTATGGTTTGTACTATTTCCTGACTTATTCGACTCTTTATGCTATGCTATTGTTTTTATTTTTGCTTTAATTATGTCGAATAGCTTATTTGCTTTCGTGAATGGTTCTTGATCATATGAGATTTGATGTTGCTAACATTGCTTAATATTTGATTAAATTTTGTATGCCATTCTCTTTACCTATTAGCTATTTCTTTTGTCAAATCAAGCGCATTTGTTCAATTTACCGAAAAATGAAACAGGTTAATTTGTTAAAACCCAAATTAATT
>NW_017721688.1:0-2052 GCF_001865875.1 Lupinus angustifolius | reverse complement strand
CGTGGTGTCTTATCACCGTTAGAGATTGAGTGTTTCTTCATAATTGCTTAGAGTGTTAAGAAGAGGAAAGAACAGAGATTCTTTGGCTGGGGCTACGCCGAAAGAAACGTTTTCTTTTTCGGTAGGAAGGGAGTCAAACCATTGAATATGTTTTTTTATTTTCTTGTAATTTTCTAAGTGTTGTAATTGGATGATGTGCATGTAAATACATTGATTCAATTATAGTGAAGGAAATCTCCCAAGTCAGCCGGGAGGCCTAGATGTAGTTTGCAGTGGACAGCAAACGAACTAGGATAAAAATTCGCGTTGCAGGATTTCTCTCTCTCTCTCTCTCTCTTTACTGTTTTCAATCGATTATTTGGTATAGTGGATTCAATTGATACATTCTGTTCTTGTGCTATGTTGGATGACACTCTGATATAAAATCTGTAAGCTATGTTATTTGTTCCATAATCGGTTAACTGTTGTGCAATTAATCGTTTCTGTAATAGCTTACTGTTTCTGTTTAATCGATTAAAACTGTTGCATTAATCGATTATCCCTGTTCTGTTAATCGATTAAGTTTGTTCTGTTAATCGATTATCTTCATCCTGTAATCGATTAATTAGGGGTGATTCAGCATTAAGTGTTGAGTTTCAAAAAGCGGCTATTCTAACCGCTACACCTATTCACCCCCCCCCCATTCTAGGTGTATTGTAACCACTGATACCTAACACATTTTCTTTGCTCAAAGAATAAGCAAGAAGCTATGAAGTTTCTGTACTAAGAATCATGGTTTTCTTCCTCTCAATGAAATTTTTTGAATTTATGAATTCTACAAATTAGTTAAAAAAGCAACTTTTATATGAAACTGATTTTAATTGATGTTAATCGATTATCTACCTAGTTAATCGATTAACATGCTTATGTAAAATAGTTTTTTCGTTTAGGTTTAATCGATTGATAAACCAGAAATCGTAGGAAGTTAGCCACTGTAACTCATTTTAATCGGTTACACCAATCTGTAATCGATTAATGAATTTCAACAAGATATAATTGATTATCAATCATGTTAATCGATTAATATATAAGAAAATTGTTTTCATTCATGCAATGTAAACATTCTATATGATGAAAGAACATGCAACACATGATTTTGAAATATTTGCCTCTTTTATGTACATAAATCATATATGCTTAATGCAGATGCATGATACTACTAATCATATATATATTTAGATGTAATTTTCTCAACCTATATTAATTTCATTTTAAAATCTTGTGAGACTTCTATCTAAGGATTACCTAACCTAGACTCAAGACTAGGCAACCATCTTAGAACTTTTATAATAATAAAATAATCCTAAGTCTACGATGTTGACCATGAGTCTTTGGCTTGTTATTTGTTGTGATGTCCACATGTTGATGAAAGTGCGCATGTCAAGAGGAGCACTTTGGAAAGCTTGCCCACTATGTGTTTTGATGAGGACAATTTGAGTTTCATAAGAGCTTGAAGATCATCAACAAATCAACGTGCTTAAGCCTCAAGATTGGTATTAGACTTAGACTAGTAATTAGTTTAGGTTGAGTCTAAGGCTTAGGTAAACTCAATACATGTCTCATATGCATAATACATTAAATCATTTTATTTTGAGATATGACATTCATAATATGTTCATGCGTCATATATATACATGTTATCTGTGTAACCTAGGCATAAACTTAGTGTTGAACATGTATAAGTTAAGTGCATAACGTATTTGAGTATTGCAATTTAGAAATATACATAGAAATATGCAGTTAATCGATTAAGGTGAGTTTTAATCGATTAACATAAGTTTTTGAAAAGCAGTTGGAACAGAAAACTTGGAAAACCGAATCAGTTACAAGCTGTGTTTCTTTATAAGCTGGGCTGCAGAATGATTTCTTTATAAGTTGCGTTTTCAAAACTCAAGCTCATTCTTGCATGCTAGATTTTAAGAGAGTTAGAGCATATTTACGTGTTAATTGCTGCATCTACATGAAATTGAATTTGTGAGATTAGAGAAGAGAGAATTCTATGCTTTAGGATTG
>NW_017721687.1:0-2587 GCF_001865875.1 Lupinus angustifolius | reverse complement strand
AGTAACTCAAAGCTTTGTATTCAAGGATTGGGAAAATCCTAGCTGCGGTTAGGTAAGGTGTTCTTCACACAAAGACTTGGAGGTCTTGGGATAAAGAGCGATACCTTGGCTGGGGCCGAATCACATAAGAAAGGTTTTCTTGGGAGGCGGTTTTGCGAAAGTTCAAACCAAGGGTATCGTAGTTCTTTGGGTTCCAAGAAGGGAGCGTTCAAGTTTTGTACTTGGAAGCGTGTATGTAACGTTCATTGTGTTTCATAGTGAATAAAAATCTCCCAGATCAGACGGGGGGCCTGGATGTAGTTTGTAAGTGGACCCGCAAACGAACCAGGAAAAAACCTTGTTGCACGCTTTTCTTTCCCTACACTCTTTATTGCTTTAATCGATTACTTTTGTATAGTTGTATTAGCTGTAATAATCTGTTTCTATAATGTACTTTTGTAACTCTGATATATCTGTTAGCTCTGTATATTTGCTTCGATCTCAGTTGCTTGTCGTACAAGAAACTGAAACTGTTTGTGCGAACTGAGCTGTTTTAATCGATTAAAAAGCTATAGTTAATCGATTATTCTTTCTATGTTAATCGATTAAACTGGGGGTTTTTCAACATTATAAGTTGTTTGCGAAAAGCGAATACTTTGACCGTTACACCTATTCAACCCCCCCTGTAGGTGTATTTTAGCTACTGATACCTAACAAGTGGTATCAGAGCTAGTACGATGTGCTAGTTCAACCGCATCCGCATGATCCGAGAGGGACTATATATGGGCTCGAACAACCCATTTGGCGGTGATGGCGCCTCCATCAACCGCCCTCCCGTATTCAGTGGCGAAGGTTACGCCTTTTGGAAGGTTCGCATGAGAATCTATATCGAGGCAATAGATACAAACATTTGGGATTCCGTTGTCAATGGTCCATACATTCCACTTCATATGGTGGATGGCAAGTTTAAAGAAAAGCCTAAAGGCTTATGGACGTATATTCAGAAAAGAAAGGTCCAACATGACCTTAAGGCCAAGAACATTATTACTTCGGCCTTATCTTATGACGAGTTCTTTAGAGTCTCGTAGTGCCTATATGCAAAAGAAATGTGGGAGACTTTACAAGTTACCCACGAAGGCACAAGTGAAGTTAAGCGCGCTAGACTAAATGCGCTTACGCATGAGTATGAGTTATTTCGCATGCTTCCTAATGAATCTATATGTAATATGCAAAAACATTTTACTCATGTTGTAAATCATTTGGTCGCCCTTGATAAAACTTTTACTAATGCTGATTTGTCTAACAAAGTTTTGCGTTGTCTTGATAGGAAATGGCAACCAAAGGTGACCGCAATAATGGAGTCACAGAATTTAGACAACATGCCATTAGCTACTCTGTTTGGGAAACTCCAAGAACATGAAATGGAGTTAGGACGTTTGACTTTGAATGAAGAATCAGACAAGAACATAATTATACTCAAATCTACAAGATTTCAAGAAGATCAAGAAAGTGAGAAACTCCTATTTGAAGAATTCAGGAAGTATCTCAAGAAGAAAGGAGGGATCAATATTCTCAAGAAAGAAGCCAAGAACTCAAACAAGAAGAGCAACTATCGAATGTCCAAGTCAAAAGAAGCATACATTGTTTGGAACGATTCCGAGAAAGATTCGACTTCTAGCTCATCCAATGAGGAGATAAATTCAAAGATATGCCTTATAGCACAAGTGCATGAGAAGTGAACATCTAGAGATGAAGATAATTCTATTGAGGTACATTTCTATACTTCATCATGCTCCAATGACTCTTCTCCATATGATGAATTATATGCAGCTTATGTCGAAATGCATGAGGAGCTAAAGAAAATTGTTAAAATAAATATAGATAGAAAGAGAGTTATTTCCTTGCATGAATCTCTAAAACAATTGCAAGAATCATGCAAGAAAGATAGAATGATGAACTCAATTAATCACATGCAATGGATGGCATTTTAATCCCTAAGCATGATACTATCTCTCACTAATCTCACATGCAATTCTCTCTGCCTATATGACATACAAAGAATACGAAAAATATGCAACTTAGCAATTCTAAAAATGAATGAATGAATGAATATACGAAGCATGGTGTAAAAACATAGTTTATATAGAAAAGTTGTTTTGTGCCTAGTTAATCGATTAAGTGCCATGTTAATCGATTAATGAGATGTTTAGAATAACCAAATTCTGTTCAAATAATAACATGCCTACTTGTTTCTATTGTGGTACACATGGCACACATGCACTATATGCTTTATTAGAAAATTTGGTGTGCCAAGTGGCAACTATGTTTGGGTAAAGAAAGGGCAAGATCCCTTAGTTACTAAAAAGAATGGACCCAAAATAACTTGGGTACCCGAAAGAGACATGTAAATTGTGTTTCTAGGTGTGCCAAAGGACATTTGAGCATCAAGGGATAAATCAACAAAAGATGTTCTAGGCACAAGGTTGGTGAGTAGATCAAGGTTATTATGGAGCAAAGTTAATGACAAAGGTTGTTGAATGAGCTTCCGTACTATGCTACTTACCAAGAATACTTATGTGAATAATTGAGGGGGAGAAGATAAAGGGAA
>NW_017721686.1:0-3604 GCF_001865875.1 Lupinus angustifolius | reverse complement strand
AAATAAATCATCTTAATCGATTAAATTTTGTGATAATCAATTACTTGGGCTCAAATTCTTTTAGAAATTCAATTCTTCCTGTTTTGTGGCTTACGCTTATATATTTGAGTCAAGTACATCTCATGATTATGATTGTACCATCTTTTAGCATTTTGTAACTATATTGAACCTTGTTAATTATGTTAAATAGAATTTGTTTTTGCGTGAGTCTTGAACATGCACTTATCTGAAAGTGTGCATGTCAAGAGGAACACTTTGGAAAGCTCTCCTTATATGTCATGGTTTTGATGAGGACAACTTGTGCCTATAAGAGCTTGAAGATCATCAACAAATCAGCGTGCTTAAGTCTTTATTTGGTACTAGGCTTAGACTAGATTCTAGTTTAAGTTGAGTCAAGGCTTAGGGCACCTAATACATGTCTCATATGCATATATCTTTTAAATCATTCCACCCATGAGATATGTCATTCATAATATGTTCATGCATTACATAAATACATGTAATCGTGTTTTAAAAGGCCGCAAACCAAATATATCCCATCTTCACGCTTTCGGTTGCAAATGTTTTATATTAAATAATGGAAAGCGGGCTTTAGGGAAATTCGACTCTAAAGCCGATGAGGGAATATTTTTGGGATACTCGATTCATAGCAAAGCTTTCAGAGTCTTTAACAAATATTTAATGCAAGTTGAAGAGTCTATCCATGTACAGTTTGACGAATCTTCTCCAAAAGAGAAGAGAAAGGTCGTTTCTGATGATGTTGCAGGTGCTTTGGAAGAAGCATACTCAAAGGACATGGATAATGAAAAAGGAGCTAATAATGAAGGTCAAGCCGAACCTCCAGAGCACTCAGATATGTCAACCGTGTGGAAAACCAAGAAAGCTCACCCGATTGATAAAGTTATAGGTGACATATCTACGAAAGTGGTAACCCGTAGTTCCTTACAAAATTTTAGTAATTTTGTAGCTTTTGTATTGCAAATTGAGCCTAAGACCGTTGATGAGGCCATTGAGGATGTACACTGGGATATAGCTATGCAAGAAGAGCTAAACCAGTTTGAGCGTAACAGTGTTTGGGACTTGGTCCCTAAACCTAAAGATCATCCCGTGATTGGTACTCGATGGGTCTTCAGAAATAAACTTGATGAATCTGGCTTAATAATTCGAAATAAAGCACGTTTGGTGGCCAAAGGCTACAACCAGGAGGAGGGTATCGATTATGACGAAACCTACGCTCCTGTAGCCAGATTAGAGGCCATCAGGATGCTTCTTTCCTTTGCATCTTTAATGAATTTCAAACTTTTTCAAATGGATGTAAAAAGCGCCTTCCTGAATGGATACATTCAAGAAGAAGTTTATGTTGACCAACCGCCTGGTTTTGAAAATTTTAAATATCCGAACCATGTTTACAAACTTAAAAAGGCACTATATGGTCTCAAACAAGCTCCTAGAGCTTGGTATGACAGACTTAGTACCTTTCTTTTAGAAAAAGGGTTCGAGAGAGGCTTGGTTGACACAACGTTTTTTATTAGAAAATCAGAAAATCATGTTCTGCTTGTACAAATCTATGTAGATGACATAATATTTGGATCTACTAATGATATCTTGTGTAGAGAATTTTCTGAGATGATGCAGGGGGAGTTCGAAATGTCTATGATGGGAGAACTCACATTCTTTCTAGGATTGCAGATAAAGCAGCTAGAAAGTGGGATATTCATCCATCAGGCGAAATACTGCAAAGAGCTACTCAAGAAATTTGAAATGGACAAATGTAAGGAAGCTTCCACACCTATGGCATCTGCTTGCTACTTAGACAAAGATGAGAAAGGAAAAGCAATCGAGGTAACGAAGTATCGTGGTATGATTGGGTCTTTACTTTACTTAACTGCAAGTAGACCTGATATCATGTTCAGTGTATGCATGTGTGCGAGATATCAATCATCACCTAGAGAATCACACTATATAACTGTTAAAAGAATCATGAGATATCTAAAAGGAACTATTAACATGGGATTATGGTATCCTCGGGATGCCTCACTATCCTTGGTGGGTTATTCCGATTCCGATTTCGCCGGATGTAAGTTGGATCGGAAAAGCACTAGTGGTACTTGCCACCTATTGGGCAGTTCATTAGTAGCATGGCACAGCAAGAAGCAAGCCTGTGTTGCTTTGTCCACCGCCGAAGCGGAATACATTGCCGCTGGTGTGTGTTGCGCTCAAATCCTTTGGATGAAGCAGCAACTTAAGGACTTTGGTCTTAAACTCGAAAAGATCCCAATAAAATGCGATAATACAAGTGCCATTAACCTATCCAAGAATCCCGTTTTGCATTCTAGAACAAAGCATATAGAAATTAGACATCATTTTTTGCGTGATCATGTACAAAAAGGTGACTGCGTTCTTGAATTTGTGGAAACATCTAAACAGTTAGCAGATATTTTCACCAAGCCCCTTCCCAGGGATACTTTCTATGTTCTAAGGAGAGAACTAGGAATTCTTGATGAACAATATCTTGTTTAAAAATTGTTTAGTTGTTTGCATTAATTGTCTTGCCTCTATATGCCTATGTGTTTCATGTTTAAATGATATATGATGAAAATGCAAAATTATATCTCTTGATTAACCTCTTTCTGGGATTATAAATGTCTCGATAAATCTGTTGTAATGCATGCATGTGTCCTAAAAAGTCGAAACCATTCTGCTGCCTAAAAACAAATTTTTCACTGATTTAATCGATTATGCCAATGGTTAATCGATTACCTGGGCTTAATTTTTGAAAATTCCAATTTTTTTCTTGATTTAATCGATTAAAAAGCCCGTTAATCGATTACCTGGGCAACTTTTTTCTGAAAATTCAAATTTTATACTGTCTTAATCGATTAAAATATCCCGTTAATTGATTAAAACTAGTACATTAAAGGCAGACAGTGTCTCAGTTCTGTACTTTTTTCGACATTCTCGTAACCTCTCTGTGCTTTAAGTCTCTGAAACAGTAACCAAACTAATCCAAGTGCAATAAGATTAAGTACTCCTAACCCTCTCAAACCTTCCGAAATCGCTCTCTTTCATCCTTAATCCATCCAATTCCGAATCATCCAATCCAAACCCTAGGTTAAGTTTTGCCTCCTCTGCTCATCCATCTCAGTTTCGGGTTCAACACATATAATGGAGCAAAGTCGTCCAAAACGGGTCAAGACTACAGCTACTCGTATACGAAGAAGGGAAACCGGCTCACCGTCCACTCGGGACCGCGGTGACCCCTACTACTCCCTCATATTGCAAGAGACCCGCTTGGCGAAATTTCAAGGTCGCAAACCTACCTACATCAGGTATGCTGATTTAACCTGGTTAGCAGAACAAAATTTTAGTTTTCCGCATGACATGGAGGAGGCTCAGGGAGCCGTTCAGTTTTTGGAATTAAAGGGACGTGTCTACGCTGCTCTAGGTAGGGAGTTTTATGCCAATTTTAGATACAAGGATGGAAAGTATTGGTCAATGATTTCTGGTAGTCTGTTTGAGCTGAGTGATGATTTGTTTCTGAATGTTGGAGGTTTATCATCGTCTGGTTTTGGAATAGGGGATTGTTCTTGGGTCAAGGATAATT
>NW_017721685.1:0-1293 GCF_001865875.1 Lupinus angustifolius | reverse complement strand
ATATATCTTTTAAATCATTCCATCCATGAGATATGTCATTCATAATATGTTCATGCATTACATAAATACATGTATATGTGCATTCCAGGCATAAACTAAGTGTTAAATATGTATTAACTAAGTGCATAACGTATTTGATGTTTAGTATTTAAAAATACACATTTTTAATTGTTGTTAATCGATTAACCAATCCTTTTATCGATTAACCCAAATGCTGTGAAAAGTGGTTGCTATTGGAACACGTTTTTTTAAATGCTGTTAATCGATTAAGGCATTACGTTAATCGATTAACCTAACTGTTTGTTAAGTTGTTGGAAGTGAAAAACTGAAAAACAGAATCAGTTATCATTTTGAATCACGCTAATCGATTAAGATGGCATTTAATCGATTATCTGGGGTTNACTTATTCCATCTTTAATTCCCATGCCAAGTAGGCCTCTGGATCACTCATCCCCAAAAATCTAGGGAATTTGATCTTAACACCATCCAGATCTCCTCTAGGCTCACAGTTTAGACTACCACTTGCACCATCTCTATGTCTCCTTTGCCCATGGGTTGGGCTAACATGACCACTGCCAGGGCTGTCATGATCTCTATGCCTCCTTCTGTGGCTACGATTTGGTTCATCATGGCCACGACTGCCATGTCTCCTTTCACTATCATAGGCACTTATGGAATTATTCTTATCCTCATGTCTTTCATGTCTCGACCTCTCCTCTCTTCTAGGCCTCCTCCTTCTTTCCTGGCCATTGGTGTTGCCATTTCTCTCATCCAACCTCCTATCATAATGAATCGTCAAATCCTCCAATTTATGTTGAAGAGTTTGGAATTGGGCATTCATCTTGTTTTGGAGTCTCACGGTCATAGAGTCTGACCTTGGTGAGATTGTAGGAGTCCTCTCTAGACTTGACATTCTTCAAGCTAATTGTAGCTCTGATACCACTTGATGACAACCTCTAGGGGATGCCTTTGATTGTAGGATCGTTTTAGCTTGAAGTCTTGAGCTTTTTAAGTTGTAATTCGTTTTTGGTGAATTGTGGGAATTTGGGGTTGTTTTGGTGAGGGAAATGGAAAAGATTAGAAGCAGGAAGCGCCACAAGCAAGAACGCTTGATAAGCTAGTGTGGATGTTTTTAGGAGAATTCTCTCAACTAAAATAAACATGAGGTTTTCTCAAAATTAAACTTGCTTTAATAATGAATAAGCCAAAGCTATAAATAGGCAATCTGCATTGGCTAAAGATAAGTCTAAAAATCCTAATTATCTATGAATACTAAAAGATAATATCCTATTT
>NW_017721684.1:0-240 GCF_001865875.1 Lupinus angustifolius | reverse complement strand
TAAGTTGTTAGTCAAAACAAATCTATCTTTACTTGAATCCTTGATTGTAGCTGCTCAACCTCTTAATCTTATCTCCTTCTATTTAATCAATTTATTCCTAAGTCTACATGAGAATGAATTCTAATTTATTCATAACAATAAAAATAACCTAAGTTTAGAATACATCCTAAGGACATAAATGTCATTCCTTCATGTAATCTTCAGGGTCAATTGAGTCTTTTGTGACCTTCAAGGTTGCTG
>NW_017721683.1:0-2599 GCF_001865875.1 Lupinus angustifolius | reverse complement strand
AATCAATTTAACGCAAGAAAGAAGATCTTCCAACACTCACATTGACAATGTTGTCTAATTTCAAACAAACCCTTCAACACAATTTAATAGGCCTTCTTGTATGTTATGTTAATTTTGTTATTCTAAAATCAATCCAAATCATTAAATAATGAGGACATGTTGGGGATACTTGAAATATATATTGTATTAGTCTCATATTGCTTAGTATTGAAATAGAATAGAGTGACCAATGTTATATATTGGATTCAAGTCCTTGTTATAATGTGCATCAGATAGATACTCAAAATAGAAACACCCCATGGACACTTGGGCTCATATGTATGCTAAGATTTGTAATATTTATTCTCTAATAATATTTTGGTAGCCTTTTAATGCTCCTGAAGATGTATGCACAATTGTTCGAACTTTGTTACCAAATTCCTTGTGTTATTCTCTTTTCCCTAATCTCTGTTACTATTTGATTGCTCACTTGTTCTCAACAAGTGGTATTAGAGTCAATGGTTCGGCTGAGACATGGTGGACTTAAAAGGAGCAAAATGGAAAGTGTGTGGTACCCACACTTGAGGGGGATTGTTAGATTTATTCAAGTGTGAAGTCTCACGTTGGATATGCGGGGATGAGTCAAAGAATTTATAAGTAGAAAAAGCCTATAGAACGAATGTCTTAAAGTTTTAGTTCAAGACATGATGTCTCACTTGTGCCTCTTCATTCTTCTCATATCACGGTATCAATGGAATTCTTTTAGGAGTCCCACATTGAGTAGAATAGTAAACTTAATGTGATACTTAAGCCATGAGACTCTTCCACCTAATAGACTAGTCTTTTGGGTTCGACTCTCCTCATGAGCTTAAATCCCAAAAAATTCCTTGATGGTGGGAGGCTTTCCAATGGTAGTCTAATCCAACACTACATATGTGAAAATGTCACCCACGTAAATTAACTTGGATCCAATAATACTTTCTATTATGCATAAAATTTGTTGGCACATCATTCATATTGTAAATACAAAAATTTTGGTTTTACGCTTTTGTCCCTTGGTATCACAGAAAGTGTATAAATGATTTTAATATAGGTTAACGGTATCTTCAATCAATATATGAACCTAGAGTATGCCTTTTCTTTGCACTATAAAATTGCCAAACAATATATGAACCGTAACATGCAGAAGGAGAAAAATATGACTAAAACTCTCAAGTTTCTTTATACCATGGTTCTCTTCTTTTCACTCTTATTTCTTGTTACTACAGGTGAGTAAAATCTCTTCTTCTCACATTCTAGTTTTCCTTTTTATCTTCACATCAACAATCTCTAATTTTTGAACTACATCACAGGGATTATTCCTTGTGTGACTAGCTTCGACTGTCCAGGTAAACTTGTTTGCGTTCGGCGTCAGTGTATACCATAAGTCAATCAATAATTTACATTTATTTCAAAGTTGGTAATAAATATACAGGTGTAAAAATTCTAGTTCTAATTCTTGGACCTTTTGAGTTATATATCAGCGTTTGAAGTGTATTACACTATAATATGCAAGAGCTTCGAGCTTTGATTGACTCTCAGAGATATAGAGAGTAAAATAAGCTTGCTGAATAATTATCATTAGCTACTTCAATTCAATTAATAAAGACAATATGATTATATAACAATTTCCATATTAATTATTTGTTCTCTTGACGAGTTTGTTTAAGAATAAGGCATGAGAGAAAACAAAAATTGTTATGTATTTGTAAGAGCCATTATAACAAGGAGTTGATTATAAATAAATGAATGAAAATAAGATTTAGTTAGGAAGATTTGTATTTAAATATTGAGTAATTGTTTTTCATTTATGTTTTCTTATATGAGGAGCTCGGCTATTTTTAGATGCAACTATACTATAGAGTAGAGGTTGAGGGGTAAAATACTAAGAATTGCAAGAGGAGTGTATTTTATATAAATTGAGTTATGGGTTCATGATCATTCGGATGTCATGTCACGAATAAGCTTTTACCATTATTGTTCAAATAAATAATTCTAAATATTAATCAAAATAATTAATGATGAGATAGTTATATTTTTGATTAAAACTTTTTATTTACTTGATAAACTTAAAAGGCTACAATATAACTATTTTAAATCTAAACTAATTATCACGTAAGTGGGCGTTTTTATATTATTTAAATATTGATAACCATCTAACGCAAGCAAATTTCTTTTTCATCAATTTTGGAATGAAATAACAAAAGGTATTATAAGTGATTGCTAATGCCTAAGAGCGCTAGTTTTTTACAATTAAGATTTTAAAATTTATAAAATATAGGTGATCATATAATATGGAAAGGAAATGACACAATATTTATGATTAACGTATCCAATTTATTATATATTTAAGTCAATAAATGATATGAATATCAATAAGTGGGTTTTAATGAAAATCAACCCATAGGCATATGTGAGTATGTTATCTCCAATAAGAGTGTTTCAATAAAAAAACTTAAGGGCCTAAAATAAAACAAAAAGAAATCTAAGACCTAAGCAAGCAACATACTACTCAGCTCACAAGGAACAAACATCATCAAGTAATATTAGGAATGGCAACGGGGCGGGTCGGGGTTGGGTT
>NW_017721682.1:0-477 GCF_001865875.1 Lupinus angustifolius | reverse complement strand
ACGGCTACCTATATCTTATACATGAGAAGTCCCAATCCTTGGATGTTTTCAAGTCTTTCAAGGCTGAAGTTGAACTTCAACTTGGAAAGAAAATTAAGGCTGTCAAATTTGAACGTGGTGGTGAATACTATGGCAGATATGATGGATCAAGAGAACAACATCCAGGGCCATTTGCACTTTTCCTCAGAGAGTGCGGAATTGTTCCGCAATAACTATGCCAGGCAAACCTAGCATGAATGGTGTTGCTTAGCAACGAAACCGAACTCTTAAGGATATGGTGAGAAGTATGATTAGTCATTCTTCCTTACCAGATTCTCTTTGGAGGGAAGCTTTAAAGACCGCAGTTTACATCCTTAATATGGTGCCAAGTAAAGCAGTTAACAAAATCCTATATGAGCTTTGGACTAATAAAAGACCAAGTTTGAAACACTTGCACATTTGGGGTTGTCCAGCTGAGGCGCGACCTTATAGACCGCA
>NW_017721681.1:0-4257 GCF_001865875.1 Lupinus angustifolius | reverse complement strand
AAAGATCAAAGCAAAAAAGTAGTACATTGCATAATATGGTTTATTACCCGATGCTTTAATATCACCATCAGATAATATGGTTTTCTTATCATATTATTTTATCATAGATTTTTTTACCATTACATGATTGTATAATATGGTTATATTACCATATTTTCTTTTCAATTGCCTATCTTATCGCATTTTTTTTGTCAAAATAGCTTTGTAGGTACTTATCATTCTACAATATTCTCTAGCAAGGTAGAATGCTACCTTGACACCTTTCGTGATAAGACCCTAAGCAAGAACAATAGCTATGGTGGTTCAGCCAAGTCATTTGTCTTCGCAACTGTCTGTCTCTCAAACTTAGCTCCAATTTTCTCAACTTGGTCATCTAACTCAACCTTTAAAAGCAAGATAGTATTAATAAAAGTGCCCATAAAATTCACTCAAAAAATCGCGCAAAACATAGCATTCGTAATACACAATAAAACCAAAATCATCACATAATAGTCATAATACACAATAAAACTAAAAGCATTACATAATATTCATAAACAATCATTGTAATCCTAATATTCCTAATACATAGTAAAACCAAAAGTATTACCTATCTCACCAACTTAGCTCCAATGTTCTCAATTGGGTCCTCTAACTCAACCTTTAAAAGAAACAAAGTATTAATAAAAGTATTCATAAAATTCAATCAAAAAAATCATACAAAACATAATATTTCTAATATACAATAAAACCAAAATCATTACAAAATATTCCTAATGCACAATGAAATTAAAAGCATTACATAATATCCATAAACAATCATCCTAATCCTAATATTCCTAATACACAGTAAAACCAAAAGCATTAAATAATTCAAATCAGCTTTAGATTCTAAATTTAAATGAGACAAATATCATCCACTACACATTACACATCTCTTTTCCGATAGTAAAACCATCATTAACAATCTTAGGCAACCAATATTTGCTTTCTAACACAACATTTCTGCATTTTAGTCGAAGTGTAACATCAGCCAGATCCGAAGCTTGTTCACACCATTCTGATTCACAAAAAATAAAAAACAACAAAACAAATATTACATGAAAATGTCATGAACATCTTCAAATGCTATTAGATAAAATTACCAAAAAGGATTCAACTCCCATTCAAAAATAGTTAACAAAACATTAATTAATTGTTCATCTCCATTGAGTTTTATCACGTTATCAGTTATTTCCATTAATTCTCCAATTCTACTTGAACCTCAAAACCACAACTCACTAAACAACTCAACGACTATGACTTTCACTACTACTACCATACCTGGAGCTTCCTGAGAGCATATCCATCCTTATTTAAATGTATCTCCTTAGCCACAAGAGAAACCCTATCATATTATCACTTCCACTTTCACATTTGCTTGATATAATAGTTGGAATTTATGCCTTAAGCAAACAAAAATAACAACATAAGGTGAAAAAAAAATGAAAATTTCATAAATAAAATCAATTCTTTGTACATTCGGTTTAGTTGATAGTCATATTAATTGTCTAAATAGTCATATGAATTGTCTAAATTATTTAATAAACATGACCGTAGAATTTAGAAGAGAACTCATGTTTGTTTGATTGTCTCTTGTTTTCTCCAAATACAGTGAGTGAAACATTTCATCAAACATGTTTTGCTCACAAATTTCTTCACTCACCTCTTCCTCTCCATGTTACATGAATGCAAAAGAGATGATTGTTAAGAATTGGAGAAACAAAGAGACGATTCTTAACCTTTTTCTTGTATCATGGAAAGCATTCCTGTAAATTTGCTTCCAACAGTTTATTTGAGTTCCATTCATATGATGAAGTCCTTGCATGTAAAACTATTTTATTATTCAAAAGAAATAGAAAGAATAGAATAGAGCTTAAAAATAAGCAATAAGTTCACATTTCAAGATTCACCAGTAAAGTTACTATTGAAGATTTAAATGGTATCACTTTGCCCAACATGGTGCTACTGGAAAGACCTATCATCATTCATCACATTTTGCTTGAATGAAACCAAGAATAAAACCTAAAAAGAAGAAGGAATCAAGAAAACAATTTTTATTTTTTAATCATTTTATAAATAATAAACCATGAATGAAACCATGATATCTAAAACATATATGAATATTTGACTAAGAAAGGAGTAAGAAGAAATGAGTAAAGACCTGCATGTTTGGCACTATCTCTGTGGGACTACACCCATTCGCATAAGAAAAGGGTGAGAAGAAGAACCTATCTAGAAAAAAATTAAATGAGAAATGAGTGTGAAATTGGTTAATAAAGAAGCAATTTTAGAGGCTAAATTTGGAATATTACTCACAACATTGGAGTGAAATGGGAGAATATGAAGGTTACTTTAATAATAGAGTAAAAGTTAAAATTGGAATATGCAGATTACTTCATTCACGATAGTTAATAATTGTTTTTCCTTTATATTTCCTTTATAAAGTTGTATAGATGTATAGATATATATTATTTATTTTAATAGTATGAGCATGACAAAATTGAATGCTGATAATCTTAATTGATACTTTTAATCGACTAAGCTCCAACTAATTGACTTAGTTAGAATAGTCTTCTGGTTAATTGATTATTCATTCAATTAATTGTCTGTTTTTGTTTGAAAAGTCCAAAAAAATGAAAATAATCAGAAGTTGACACTCATACCTAATCACGTAGGTGTAGAGTGCTTATTAACCACAATAGTTTTTGACAAGGGTAGTGAATGGAAATTTTCAATATTTAGGGAGGTGAAAATAATTAGACCTAGATTTTAATACCTTATAGTTTATCATCCTTATAACCGAGTAAAAAATTTCCCATACTATGTTATTCATGTGCCTAGCGCTATTTAATTGTTTGGACTAGATTAATTCTGAAAGTTAACATTATTGCCTTTTAAAACTATTTTAAGTGTTTAGATATGAAAAGGCCTATTTATTTATGGAGAGAAGTTTCAAGCTCTAACTTGTGGTCATTATTCCAAATTTGGAGAAAAAGTCATACATTGGATAGAACTAGAAGTTGACGAGTTAAAGAATAAATAAGTAGATTGATTCATATACCTAATGTCTTAATGTTGTAGGTCAAGATGTAGTATCAAAGCAATTATATACGTCTTTCGTTTAGCCTATGGAAGAAGAATTTAGCTCATAGATGAATATCTCCAAAGAAGTGGTATCAGAGCCGATGTCTCAACAATTCAACCAAATACTGAAGCGACAACTCGTCGATAGATCGATGCGGGACCATTGTGTCGAAAGTCATTATGGCGAGAGGCCAAACGGCATGTTACATTGATGACAAGTCAAGCCAACGACAGTAGAAATATATAGAGTGTTGAGCTTTGGTGTACTCAATGCTCAAGGGAGAGTAACCCACATTGGAGGGGATGTTGGATATTCTAAATGTGAAGAAATCTCACATTGTGTAGAAGTGGATGAGTTATAAGGCATTTAAGTAGATTAACTCATAGACTATGTGTCTTAAGGTTTTGAGTTAAGATGTGTTGTCAAGTCCACTTTGTTAGGTATCAGTGGCATAGGCACACCTAGAAGGGGAGGGGGGGTTGAATGTGTGTAGCGGTTATCAATCACCACTTCTCGCACCAAAACCCAGTTTTGGAAACAGCCTAGTTAATCGATTAACCAGTGAGCTTAATCGATTAACACACACACCGAATCAGAATGATCAGAGCAACTAATTGTGCAGTTATTTATTAACAGATAAGAAGAGATACAACAAATATTATTATGCAATATTAACAAGTATATGACAGGGTACAATCATGCAAAATATCAGCTTGTAATTCATATTAAAACATCAAGAAATGTAAAGAAGATTAAGAGAGAACATCGTGCACAGATGGATTTTTATCCTGGTTCGTTTGCGATCCACTGCAAACTACATCCATGCCTCCCCTTCTGATATTGGGAGATTTTATTCTTCACTATATTGAATACAAGTATAATCACATACACCAATTCAATTTACAAAACATAGGACGCTTCTTTCTTGAAATCTAGAACATCTAATCCTTGGTTTGACTCTACCTATCGCCTGAGAAAACCATTCTCACGAACCAGCCCTAGCCAAGATTCTCGTTCTCAAATCGAGACCTCCTAGTCTTGGTGAAGAATCACTCTATCTCTGTGGTGGTAAGACACCAAGAGATCAATCCAATACACATAAAAAAACATTACAAAAGCAAGGTATTATAAGCATAATAATGCTCGAAATA
>NW_017721680.1:0-1748 GCF_001865875.1 Lupinus angustifolius | reverse complement strand
AATGCATGAACATGTGAGCAAGATAAGGATGAGATTAAACATATGAAAAACAGTATGCAAATAATAATGAATCAATCTTCAATATGGCATGTTAATCTCTCTTCCTCACACAAGCATTTCTCTTTTCAAAACAGAATCTAAAACACGAAAATATGCTTTCTAAATCAGTCCTATACAATAAAATACAATGCTACACTTCTCTGAAAATTGCCTAAACTTATACAAAGCAGTTTTGACACTTCAAACCGTTGCAATCAGTTAAGTAGTTAAAACAGAAAACAGTTATAACATAAAACAGACATGTTAATCGATTAAGATACCATGTTAATCGATTAACCAGTGTAACATGATTAAAAAAGAAACCAGTTGTAACATAAAAACTGATATAACATAAAAGCAGTTGAGTTAATCGATTAAGTCACCACGTTAATCGATTAACCAACATATTAAAACACGTGGTTCAAAAGGTAAACTACTTATATGTTATGCTTAACTCCTATACATGTTTTAGCAATTATATTATGCCTAATATACACATATAACATGTATGATTAATGCATGAACATACAATTAACTAGATGATATGTCTCATGAATATGATATGACAATTACAATGGCTTGAGAGACTTGCATCTAGGTTCACCTTACCTATACTCACTTACTTCGGCACACATCCCAAACTACTTAAAATAATGACTCTATTTATAAATCCTAGTCTAGATATGACCAATGAGCTCTAGGCATGTTAATTGTTGAGTCATCTTCAAGCTTTAATAAAAAATTGTCTTCACCAAAACATAGGCAAAGCATTGCTAGTGCGATCCTTGACACTTTATGAAAGTGCAAATGTCAAGGATAACACTAGCAATACTTTGCCTATATTTTGATGAAGACAAGGTTCTATTAAAGCTTGAAGATGGCTCAACAATCAACATGTCTAATGCTCATTTGGTAATATCTAGACTAGGATATAAATAGAGTCACTATTCTAAGTAGTCTGGGATGTGTGCCGTAGTAAGTTAGTATATGTGAGGTGAACCTAAGTGCAAGTCTCTCAAGCCATCTTAATTGTCATATCATATCCATGAGACATATCGTCTAGTTAATTGGATGTTCATGCATTAATTATACATGTTATAAGTGCATATTAGGCATAATATAATTGCTAGAACATGTATATAAGTTGTACATAACAAATGAGAAGTTTACCTTTTGAACCATGTATGTTAATATGCCTGTTAATCGATTAACGTGGTGACTTAATCGATTAAATCAACTGCTTTTCTGTTAAATCAGTGTTTTTGTTACAACTGTTTTTTGTTTCATTCTGTTGCACTGGTTAATCGATTAATGGGTAGTCTTAATAGATTAATAGGTCTGTTATTTGTTATAACTGATTTCTATTTTAACCTTTTAACTGTTTACAACGAATCCAACTGTCAAAACTGCTTATTATAAATAGAGGCAACTTCCAGAAAACTATAGCATTGCATTCCATTGTATAGGGCTGATTTTAGAGAGCATATTTTGTTTTATTCTTACTGTTTTTGCAAGAGAGTTGCATGTTTGAGAAGAGGGTTATCATGGTGAATTGATTTCTGGTTTTGCATACTGTTTTACACTTTCTTATGTTCGTTCTTATCTTGCTCACATGTTTATGCATTATTTGTAAAGATTGATAGAGAGATATATTGATTTCTGGTTTTGATTAACTCACATCTTCTTGATCGCTCGAGTGATTAGTGAGT
>NW_017721679.1:0-414 GCF_001865875.1 Lupinus angustifolius | reverse complement strand
TTAACTCAACTTCTTTTCTATTAAATCAGTGTTTCTGTTACAACTGTTTTCTGTTTCATTCTGTTGCACTGGTTAATCGATTAACGAGTAGTCTTAATCGATTAACAAGTCTGTTATTTGTTATAACTGATTTCTGTTTTAACTGTTTAACTGTTTGCAACGAATCCAACTGTCAAAACTGTTTACTATAAATAGAGGCAAATTCCAGAAAACTGTAGCATTGCATTCCATTGTATAGGGCTGATTTTAGAGAGCATATTTCGTTTTGTTTTTACTATATTTGCAAGAGAGTTGCATGTGTGAGAAGAGAGTTATCGTGCTGAATTGATTTCTGCTTTTGCATACTGTTTTACAGTTTCTTTTACTCGTTCTTATATTGCTCACATGTTCATGCATTATTTGTAAAGATTGATA
>NW_017721678.1:0-297 GCF_001865875.1 Lupinus angustifolius | reverse complement strand
TTTGGATTGATCTCTTGGTGTCGTACCACCATAGATATTGGGATTCTTTACCAAGACTAGGAGGTCTTGATTTCAGGACAAGAATCTTGGCTGGGGCTATTTCGTGAGAAAGGTTTTCTCAAGCGAAAGGTAGTGTCAAACCAAGGGTTTAGGTGTCCTAGATTTCAAGAAAGAAGCGACCTATGTTCTTGTAATTGAATTGGTGTATGTAATCATTCGTATATTCAATATTGTGAATAAGAAAATCTCTCAAGATCAGAGGGGAGGCCTGGACGTAGTTTGCAGTTGACCACAAAC
>NW_017721677.1:0-2862 GCF_001865875.1 Lupinus angustifolius | reverse complement strand
CCTTTCTTTAAAATCTTGCAAGAGTTCACAAGCATTATCTATGTATACAGTGCTTTGTCCAATCTGAGGAGAAAGGCACCTGGCAATCCATGAAAGGATCATTGTTGTGCATTGATCCCATGCATAATACTCTGCATCTTGTTGTTTTGGTTCATGGATTGTTCCGTCAACAAATTTAAATTTGTTCTTAGATCTCAGGGCCCTCTTCATTGCCCTACTCCAAGAGACATAGTTGCTCCCATCGAGTGGAGGAGTGATAAGGGTAGCCCATAGACTTCCTCTAGATGTAGGTAATAGGGATTTTGAATGTCATTGTAGTTAGAATTGTATTGCATTACCTGCCCAAGCTGAGGGTTGGAAGGATTCTCCATTATGTACCCTTTTTCCGTGAGGAGAAGCGAGATGTATCTAGCTTGTTTTTGATTTGTTGAAGAAGATAACTTGCACAACGGTAGGGAAGTTTTGCTCCTGATACCACATAACTTGGGAAATGTATACTGAATTACCTCATTTTATTAAAGGAGACTTAAAGCTCCTATTTATACAAGATCATACTTTAACAAAATATTGCTTGAATAACCAGAAACTCTTCATAACTGAAAACTCCAACCAAAATAACAAACTTACCTATCTCATAACTAATCTACAATAATGTGTAAGCAAAAGGAGAAAACCAACAACCCAAGTAAAGGTCCAAAAGGGACCATAAGAGCCTAACAAGTTAACAACAACATAACTGTTGCACAAGTCTAACTAAGTCTACTGCCTTGGAATCAACATGTTGTGATTGAGAACATTAGGCAATAAAGGCATTAATTCTGATCGAGAAAGCACCACTGCATGATTCTTAACTTGTAGACTCTGCATCTGATTTAATAACACCAACCCAATGATTCTCTTCATCTTCTTTAAATACTTTGTCCAGTTAGCAGCAAGAAAATTAAAGTGCCATTGATAACAAACATGATGGACATCAACAACCAAGAATGAGATTTGTTCTTTATGAAATTTTGATGGACTAAATTTTACACGAAGACATCATCAATGAAACAGAAGACTTTGACATGAAATATTGTATTGGAATAGGTGCATATGGAAGGCGTTAGAAGGTACCATATCCTAGTCGAAACACAGTTGCGTGCCACTAAAAAACTTCACGGTTTTGAAGCATATGGCCCTGCTTTTGAGAAGAGTTTTAGAACTGAACCCAGTGTACTATCTGAAATAAAGCATCGACATATTATGGATTCTGTTTGCACAAGAGGAGTATGTTTTTAGTCTATCGGTACATCGACAAAGGAAGCTTCTTTTCCCCCCTGTATGATGATGTTGAAGCAACATAATTAGAATGGAGAAAGAGGGTTAACATTATTAAAGGCATTGCATGTGCTCTGTCTTAAGATGTCCAAAATTAGGAATTTCAATTACTGACATCCCTGTTAAAATGGTAGGAGTCATGGATAAGAGAGATCTTCTTGATGAACAAGAAGGAATGAGAAAATATTATTGAATTGAAAAAATGAGTTACAAGGAATAAGGGAACCACCCTTTATATACTACAATGTCTAACTAATAACTAACTAGTTAATCGATTAATTAAACTCTTAATCGATTAACGAAAACAATATTACAACTAACAAACTGAAATCAACTAAAAACTTTAACATCCCCCCTCAAGCTGGAATTTGTCAAGCATTCTAAGCTTGAAATGATTGTCATAAACACCACACATACTCTAATACCTCCTCTTGATGATGACAATATCTTCATCTCCCAATTTTAAAATCTGAACGTGGAGCAATAATGACACTTAACCACCATTTGGCAGAAGAAATTTCATCCAACGCTTTAACCATCTTTTTGACAGAAGCAAAACCAATCATAACGGATGAAAGAGAGAAATGAGATGGACCTTAATCTTGATCCTTATATGTTTCTTCAATGAGGTGAAAACAATTTCACACTATAATGTTGTGTGTTTAATGAGAGAGAGGGGTAAAGAAACTAGAGTAATAAAGAAATGAGAAATAATTGGGGGTAATAGATGAAAGAATGAGAAAATGCAGCATCCATCATGGCATCTATTGTAAGCCTATATGCTTTAATAATATCAATGTCAGTTGACCCTAACTCTTGGGCTAGAGAACTATTCAAAGCACTAACTAACATGTCCAGAACATTGAAATTAACTCGGGGCTTCATCCATGGTGGCGAGTAGTTTCCTTTGTAAGAATTACGTTGCCTCAATTGAAGTAATGCATTAGAAACCATGCCATAATGCTTCTTGAAAGCCTCTGAAGCACTCTACACCATTTTGGTTTTCCAATATGTCATCATAGGATATTTTTTAGTTCCATTACTAATTTCTCCTTTTTATCTAGAGCACGTGTAAACTCGGATATGACATGTATATCAGCTTCCTTAATTTGATGATCGACCATTGTGCATGGTTGTGCACACACTATTGTATGATATTCTTGTTTCTTGATGTTGTTCTTGGTCTTCCTTATCTTCTTCACGTTGTTGGACTTCCCTTTCTTGACAAAGATAAATTGACAATGGAACAAGGGAATATCAACAATGTCTAAAAATCCACTCCAATCCAAAATAAGGAAGCAACCACTACAAAAGATGCAATAACTCCACTAGCTCAGATGTAACTGAGAATGCGAAGGTCATAAACAATAAGAAGAATAACCAATGTGGCAAAATAGTACAAGAATAGTGTGTGAATTGAATTCAATTCCACCCAAACATAAGTGCGCATATGAAAATAATGAAGACAAGTCGTTGCTCTCCAAGATTATACAGTCAATGAAAAAAAAATATCCAAGCCTCTTTTATTCCCTTTGTTAGGTATCA
>NW_017721676.1:0-46092 GCF_001865875.1 Lupinus angustifolius | reverse complement strand
GTGTAGCGGTTATCAATCACCGCTTCTCGCACCAAAACCTAGTTCTGGAAACAACCCAGTTAATTGATTAACCAGTGAGCTTAATCGATTAACACACACAAATAACAGAATGATCAGAGCATCAAATTGTATAATTATTTATAACCAGATAAGCAAAGATAAAGCAGATATTTTTAGACAATATTAACAAGTATATGGTAGGATACAATTATGCAAAATATCAGCTTCTAACTTGCATAAAAACAACAAGAAATGTAAAGAAGATTTAAGAGAGAGCAACGTGCAAAGATGGATTTTTATCCTGGTTCGTTTGCGGTTCACTGCAAACTACACCCAGGTCTCCCCTTCTGATCTTGGAAGATTTTCTTCTTCACTATATTGAATACAAGTATAATCACATACACCAATTAATTTACAAAACACAGGACACTTCTTTCTTGAAATCTAGAATACCTAATCCTTGGTTTGACTCTACCTATCGCCTGAGAAAACCTTTCTCACGAACCAGCCCCATCCAAGATTCTCGTTCTCAAATCAAGACCTCCTAGTCTTGGTGAAGAATGAATCTATCTCTGTGGTGGTAAGACACCAAGAGATCAATCCAATACACACAAAAGCATGGTATTATAAGCACAATAATGCTTGAAATATAACAATGAAAGACCTTAAGACTAACCCACTCACAATTCACTCAAGCCATCATATACATGTGAGTTAATCAAAAACAGTAATCACAAGATATCTCTCTAAGAATGTTTATCAATAATGCATGAACATGTGAGCAAGATAAGGATGAGACTAAGCATATGAAAAATAGTATGCAAATAACAAAGAATCAATATTCAATATGGCATGTTAATCTCTCTTCCTCATACATGCAATTCTCTCTGCAAAACAGAATGTACAACACGAAATATGCTCTCTAAATCAGTCCTATACAATAGAATGCAATGCTAGACTTCTCTGGAAATTGCCTAAACTTATAAAGAGCAATTTTGACATTTCAAACCGTTGCAATCAGTTAAGCAGTTAAAACAGAAAACAGTTATAACATAAAATAGACCCGTTAATCGATTAAGGTACCAAGTTAATCGATTAACCAGTGCAACATGATTAAAACAGAAACCAGTTATACCAGAAAAACTGATATAACAGAAAAACAGTTGAGTTAATTGATTAAGTCACCACGTTAATCGATTAACCAACATATTAAAACATGTGGTTCAAAAGGTAAACTACTCATATATTATGCTTAACTTCTATACATGTTTTAGCAATTATATTATGCCTAATATGCACATATAACATGTATGATTAATGCATGAACATACAATTAACTAGATGACATGTCTCATGAATGTGATATGACAATTATAATGACTTGAGAGACTTGCACCTAGGTTCACCTCACCTATACTCACTTACTAAGGCACACATCTCAGACTACTTAGAATAATGACTCTATTTATATATCAAGTCTAAATATGACCAATAAGCTCTAGGCATGTTGATTGTTGAACCATCTTCAAGCTTTAATAAAACCTTGTCTTCATCAAAAGCATAGGCAAAGTATTGCTAGTGTGATCCTTGACACTTTGCACTTTCACCTTTATTGTTCATTTTCTTTTGATTGCTCCCAATTCTCCCAACTCAACATACCATAAGGATATGGATATAAGTTGTATGAAATATTATTAGTTAACATGCATGCACTAAAGAAAAAGGAATTACAAAGTTGGATACTCAATTCCCATAACTCTTGATTTCAAAATTGTGACAAAAGAATACTGGGGTCCTTGAACTGCAAAGCATCTTGGTTGTTGTATGAAAAAAAAAGAATGATTGTTTGAGAAATCCATACATATCTCACCAAATTAGATCTGCTGAAGTTGATGTAATGTATGCCATTCTCTCCATCTGGTAACCTTTCTCAGCATGGAGTGTCACCATGATCCTAGCCGATGAAGAAAACCACCAACGCAAGAATGCAGAGCACATCTTTTGGCTTGTAAAATTAATGGATAGAACAAGCCCTTCTAAACAGCATCTCCATGCTCACCACACCATTTGATTGATGAAGGGGAAAATGAAAGGATAGAGGCATAAGCGAAAGCCATCCAAAAAATATTTATTGCTCTGATACCATGTTAAAATGGTAGGAGTCATGGATAAGAGAGATCTTCTTGATGAACAAGAAGGAATGAGAAAATATTATTGAATTGAAAAAATGAGTTACAAGAAATAAGGGAATCACTCTTTAATATACTACAATGTCTAACTAATAACTAACTAGTTAATCGATTAAATAAACTCTTAACCGATTAATGAAAACAATATTACAACTAACAAACTGAAATCAACTAACAACTTTAACATTTCCTATATCCTGTCTCATTCTTGTTAGTAAACATTCATTTTCCCTCAATATTGTACTTCTATATTACATGCCCCAATTATTTAATTAAGCAAACATCAACATGCTCTAATACTATAATTTATCTTCTTCCTTTATATATTTTTATATAGTAATCTTCACACATTGACAATTATGCTAATGATATTTTTATCTTATCGATAAATTATGATAATAGTTATTTCTTTTTTCATGATGATGATTATATTACAGTCAACTTCATCCATAAAATCATAATTTGTTAGACTATTATTAATATTATACATTTATTTATAGATTAAAATCAGAAGTACCTTACTTTTAAATAGCAGGGAAATGTTTGGGTTTTGTTTACAATTGTGCTGTTATGGGGATGAGATGAGAGTTAAATCCTTGGACTTTGGATCCATATAAATGCCAACTTCTACGATTTATTGCTTTACACCCACCATTCTGTATTCTATGCAGATATCATTCTTTCCAACTCCTGAGGTGTCTTTGAAATCTTTTCCAAATTGTGGTTGAAGAGGAACCAGTTCCTTGTTTCGGAACCACAACTGAGATAGTAACAGCCAAAAATAATTTTATATATGTTAAATAAAATAAATATTTCAAATTGAAGCAACATAAGCTAAAGAAATAATAGTAATAAATACAAATTGTTAAAGAAACATGGTATCCCATTGCAAAAGAAACTGAAAATTCTAATTGATTCTTGTTGCTCTTAATTTGTTAATTGAATTCCTTGATTGAAGAAGAAAGAATACAAGCTATTAATAGCAAGCTAGCCTAACAAACTAACCAACTGAAAACTAAAAATAGCAACAAACCAGAAACTTAGAAACTAGGCCTAAAGAAAAGAAAACAATAAAGCCCAAAAGAAAACAAAACTTATTTATCATTCTTCTTCTTCATATCTATAATTTTAGTATACACTTATTCTTTAATCATTTCTTCATGAGGACCATGGCTTGTCTTCAACAGCCCCCCACAAGCTGGAATGTAGATGTTTAACATTCCAAGCTTGGAGTGAAGCTTATGGAAAAGAGATGGAGACAAAACTTTAGTTAGAATGTCGACGATTTGAGAAGTACTTGGGATGGATAGGAGATGAATGAGGCCTGATTGTATCTTTCCCTCACTGAAGGACAGTCAACTTCGATATGCTTGGTTCTTTCATGAAATATAGGATTCGCAACTATGTGAATGGCAGACTCATTATCACAAAACAAGGCAATTGGTGTTGGATGAACAATATTCGAGTCATTCATAAGATAGACGAACCATTGAGCTTCAGAAGTGGCCAAGGCTATTGCCCTGTACTCAGCCTCAGCAGAGGATCTTGCCACGACCTGCTGCTTTTTGCTCTTCCAAGAGATAATGGCATTTCCAAGATGAAAGCAATATCCTGAAACAAATTTTCTAGAGTCAGGGCATCCTGCCTAATCTAAATCAGTATATCCTCTTAACTTGAAATCTGAATCTGCAGGAAAGAAAACTCCAAAACCGATTGAGCCTTTGAGAAACCTTAGCACTCTTTTGGCTCCTTCATAATGGAGGTTAGTAGGCTTTGAAAAAAATTGACTCAAATGACCAACACAAAAACTAATATCAGGCCTAGTATGAGATAAGTAAAGGAGTTTACCCATTAACCTTTTGTTTCGGTTGGGTCATCCAGAGGAACTCCATCCTCTATACTAATCAACTTTCCTGTGTATTCCATTGGGGTAGAACAAGGCTTGCAAGCTAGCATACCCGTTTCTTCAAGAAGATCAAGTGTGTATTTTCGTTGATACATGGTAATCCCTTTATTGGATCTAGCAATCTCCATGCCTAGGAAGTACTTTAATTGTCCAAGATCCTTTATGCTAAATTCATCATCAAGTAATTACTTAATTCTATTGATCTCAGTTATGCTATTTCCTGCAAGCACAAGATCATCAACGTATACAAGTATAGAAGTAAAACTGAAATTTGTGAACTTAATGAACAAAGATTGATCAGCAAAAGATTTTTCATAACCTATTTGTAGAAGAAAACCTATCAACTTGGCATGCCATTATCTACTGGCTTGCTTAAGCCCATAGAGAGATTTCTCAAGTTTGCACACTAGGTTGGAGTTGTCAATTGATAGTCCTTGAGGGACTTTGATGTAAACTTCTTCCTTCAAATTACCATGAAGGAAGGTGTATTGACATCTAATTGGTCTAAGTGCATTTATTGGCTGAAGCTAAGGCAAGAATTTCCCTGATGGTGGTCATCTTGACCACTGGGCTAAAGGTCTCCATAGTCTACACCCTCGGTTTGGGCAAATCCCTTGGCAACAAGTCTAGCCTTGTGCCTTTCAACAGATCCATCAGGTCTATACTTTAGTTTGAAGACCCATTTGCACCCTATTGCTCTTTTATTGCTAGGTAAAGTAGTTAATATCCAAGTGTTATTTTGATCAAGGGCTCTCAATTCTTGCTGAATAGCATTTTTCCAGCAGGTGTGCTTGATAGCATCATTATATGTTTTAGGCTCAACATTAGAAGATATACTGAAAGAAAAATGCTTATGTGCCAAAGATAAATGTTCATAAAATCTACTATTGCATAAGGGATACCTTTCCTTTGAAGACTTTGATGAGGTTGAATAAGAAGTGGAAGCAATTAGGCTACAATGATAGTCTTGCAAGTAGTGAGGTCTAGACCTATTCCTAGCAGATTTTCTAATGTCCTTGGAGTTGCTGGGAATAACAATTTCATGATTGGCATTCTCAGTAGGTTGAGCATTAAAGCTAGGATCACCTGTTGTGCTCTCACAGATTTCACCAGTTTGAATATGATCCTGAAAATGGTGTGTGTTTGGTTCTATACTAATAGTTTCAAGATTCTCAAAACCAAGACAGTTAGGCAGGATCAGATATGGATCCTGATCAGTGTCATTAATTCCCTCAAAAGGGAAAATATGCTCATAAATAGATACATTCCTAGAGACAAAAATCTCATGAGTCTTGATGTCTAGAATCAAATATCCTTTCACCCCCATTTTGTCTTTAAGTAAACACCCTTTCTTGATCTAGGGTCTAATTTCTTTCTGTGAGAAGTGATAGTGGTAGCATAACATAAGCATCCAAAGACTCTCAGGTTCATGATGCTAGGAAGTTTCTCATACAAGACAAAAAAAGACTCTTATTTGATAGATACTTACTTGGCTGCCTATTGATTAAGTAAACAACATGTATCATCACATAATTCCAAAAACAATGAGGAATCTTGGATTGAAAAATCAGAGACCTTGCAATACCAAGAATGTGTTGATGTTTCCTCTCAACCATCCCATTCTGTTGGGGTATTTCAACACAACTAGTCTGATGTTCTATCCCTTTGCTAGCATAGAATTCATGGAAGGAAAATTCCTTTCCATTATCACTTCTCACACATTTTACTGTTATATTGAATTGAGTTTGAATAAGGCAGATAAAATCTCTAATGAGAGCAGGAACTTCAGATTTGAGTTTCATAAAATAAAGCCAAGTAAATCTAGATCTATCATCAATTATTGTCAAGAAGTATCTATGTCCAAGAGTACTTGGAGTAGCAAAGGGCCCCCATATGTCCATATGAAGTAAGTCAAAATTACAAATAGATTTAGAAGTCTTATTGTCATATGGTAAATTTCTTTGCTTAGCCAAATGGCAAATATGGCAAGGACCAATAGTTTTAGTACAGGAAATTGTAGGAAATGTTTTCTTCATTTCTAACATTTTGCCATGGGAAGGGTGTCCTAACCTACTATGCCAAATACTAGAATCATAGGTATTAAAAGTATTGACAAAAATACTAGGATCAGTCTTGTGTATGATTGGTAAGGTCTTCACATGGTTCTTCATTGCATATAATCCACTCTTCAATTCAGCTACACCAATCATCTTCAATGATGGGAGATCCTGAATATGGCAAATATTATACATAAAGGTTAGCTGACAATGAGATGTTTCAATTAGTTTTGATATGGAAATCAGATTGTAACTGAAACATGGAATATACAAATACATCAACTAAGTAAAGATGAGAAGAAAACATGACACTTCCTGATATATTGGTGGATATCTGAATACCATTAGGCAAGGTCATAAAAATGGTGCTGATTTTCTTGTATGTTTGAAATTGTTAGAGAGTGTGGCATATATGATCGGTTGCCCTTGTATCAAGAAACCAATCAAGATTTTTGGCATTGCAATTTAATATATTCACTATACCTTTATCATTTTCATTTTGATCTGCATAGTGGGTAGCAAATTGATTTGTGCTGTGTGTGATCCCATGCTGCAATATGGACAAAAGGGTTTGATGTTGTTGGGGAGTGATATTGACTCCAGGTGCTGCTCTGTTGATCTTATTGCTCAATGTCTGATCCTTTTCCTGATCTTGGGAGGCAGAATGATAACCTTGAGCCTCATTTGTTCCAATGTTGTTAATAGCATAGGTTTTGGAATTGCCAGGGGGAAAGCCATATTTCTTGAAGCATTGATCAACAATGTGACAATTTTTGTGGCATAAAGTGCAAGTCTTAGTTCCTCTACCAGTTGAAGATCTACCTATGCCTCTTCCTGCTTGGTATGCTCTCCCTCTACCTCTGTTGATTCTTGTATCTCTTCAATCTCATTTTTCGTAATTCTCATTGTTGGAAGTGTTCATCAGAGTCCTTGGTTCACCAAGTTGAGAGTTAATGTGTCTCTCTTGTTGAGTCAATAAGCAGAAAGCTTTGTTGATGGTTGGGAGTGGGTCGATTAGCATAATTTGTGACCTCACTCCTTCATATTGATCATTGAGACCATTGAGAAAACAAATGACATAGTCATTTTCTTTATATCCCTTTATGGTAGGTATTAGATCACATATGCATTTATGTGTACAAGTACATCCAGGAATTGGCCTAAAGTTATCTAATTCCTGCCATAGCCCCTTAATATGATTATGATAAGCAGCTATGCTGAGATTACCCTGCCTGTAAGTATAGATTTCTCGTAGAAGCTCTGCAATTCTGAATACATCACCCTGGTAGTATCTTTCACGCAAATCTTGCCAAATTTCTAGAGTTGTGTCCATCCAAAGGATGCTTTGAACAATTGAGGCATCAATTGATTGGGTTAGCCAGGAATCTACCAAAGTGTTGCATCTGTCCCACGCATTGAAGCTTGGATCTTATATTGGAGGCTTGAGGAGTGATCCATCGATGAAATGAAGCTTGTTCTTTGTCTTGATTGACATTCACATTGCACGGGACAAAGAATGGTAATTCTCCCCTTTGAGAGGTTTAGACACGAGAACCACGCCTAGGATCTCATTAGGGCTCATGAAATAAGGGGAACAAGGATCTTACATGGGATTGAGCTTTTGAAGGGCTCTATTTTCCATGATGATTGTGAGCTAGAGGAAGAAGGAGTTGTAGAAGAAGAAGCTCATTTTATTCTGATATGTTGGCAGCAGAAGAATGGAGTACCAGGGCTAGAAGCTCTGATACCATGTTAAAGAAACATGGTATGCCATTGCAAAAGAAACTGAAAATTCTAATTGATTCTTGTTGCTCTTAATTTGTTAATTGAATTCCTTGATTGAAGAAGAAAGAATACAAGCTATTAATAGCAAGCTAGCCTAACAAACTATCCAACTGAAAACTAAAAATAACAACAAACCAGAAACTTAAAAACTAGGCTTAAAGAAAAGAAAGCAATAAAGCGCAAAAGAAAACAAAACTTATTCATCCTTCTTGTTCTTCATATCTATAATTTCAGCATACACTTCTTCTTTATTCATTTCTTCATGAGGACCATGGCTTGTCTTCAACACAAATGTCTTAGAATTTAGTTGCAAGTTGTAGAGAGGAGATTGACAAATATTAAATTGTCTTGCACAATTTCAATGCAAGGATGATATATCCCAAAGGATTAAGCGTGATATAAGATACATGATTTATCCCACTGGATCGTCAAAATCGAATGTTCGATTTCTGTGAGCGACACTTGTTAGGAGGGACAACTACAAACCTCGAAAAAGATTAATTCCTTACCCAAAAAGTTAAAAAAAATATTATTAATAGTACAAAAAAAGAATGTAAAATGTATTGTTGTTCAAGCTAGACCAAGATGAATAACAATTAGTCAACTCTTGATGGTATTGAATTTTGGAAAAGGGAATTTGGTATAAATTTTTTAACATAACTAGTATAATTGGAAGGACATAACCCATACAAGGTAAACACTCTTAATATTGGCTAATGAGAATTTCAATTTTCTATGAAGTATCATTATATCAAGAGAGTATAGAAATCAAATGATGATTCTTCCCCAAATTACATTGAGATTGGTTAAAATGAGCATAATTAGAATTGACTTATGTATATAAGAGAGGGAAAAAATTAATAAGAAAGTTTTTATTGATTCAAGTGATTTATTTCAATTACAATCCATCTATTTATACAAAAAGTCATCTTATCCACATTACCAAAATTTCATATTCACATACTTCTTTCTTTTATTTTCATGCATTCAACTTAGAATAGCAATTCAAAAGATTCAAGAAATTATCTACTTTTGTGATGCCTACTAGTTTTTGCAATTCTTATTGTTTAAAATTCATTTGACAAGAAAGAGAAATGGAGATAACAATCAAATTAGAATATAATCATCTAAATTTAAGTATGTAAGAGTATAGCATTGATAAAGAAGTAGAAAAAGTTGAACTACACATATAAAAAAAAAACTAGTACTTGAGAATACTTCAAAGTTAGATCAATCATTTGTAGAGCCATTTTTTAAAGAATCGAAAATAAAAATATTGCATTCCGAAATAATACATTCAACATTTAGAATTTAAAATTGAAATTATACATTTTCCGATGCTATTTTTCTTTACATGGAATTGGTCATGGGTGGTTGATAACAATAAAAAATTATCATGCTTATTTATAAAAATAATGAATATTCAGCAAAATAAAAAAAATAAAGATTATATTTTTATATTTTACTATAACATCAACGTTATTAAATATTTGATCAATCATTGTGTAAAAAACGCAGGGAGCTGAAGGCCAGATCTGATTATAGGCGCAGATCAGAACAGGTAGCTCAAAACCTAATCGCACTATTTTCAAATTAATCTTTGTGTTTCAACTACAATCCATCATTTTTGTGCTTCATCTACTTTATCTCTCTTACTGGAAACTTCTCAATAGTTTCTAGATTTATAGCTTTTATTATGATGAAAGGAATAACAATAGTAATTTCGTATTTCGAGTAAATTTAAGTCTTTGTCTGGAAACAATTTCATCAATAAGGATAATAACATAAGGTAAAATCTTTTTATATTCTCTTCAGATTTTTTTTTGTACATTAGGGTTTCTAATTTGGGTTTCGTTTCTGATTGGATAACTGAAATTGAATGAAGCCTAATTTTTCTATGAATTTAAATGAAGTTTGGGACCAAACTAATTTGTTTTGATTTGTTCTTTGATCGGTTTCATCATTGACAACTGTGAATCCACAATTTGGAGATTTTTTTTATTTGTATTGGTTTTGTGATTAGAAGAGGAAGATAAGATGGGTTTCATAATGGAATTTGCTGAGAACTTGGTGTTGAAGCTGATGGAAGATCCAAATGAAAGGGATCGTAGATTCAGAGAGCATGTTTATAAGGTGAAGGAGAGGTGTGGCAAGACAAAGGAAATGTGGGCTTTACCTATGCGACCCTATGGGTTCTGGACATTCGAGCGCCACAATTCTCAGATCGTTGCGGATGCCCAGATTAGCCAAGTAGCTGGCCGAAGGGACCCTTACGATGATGTCCTCCTGAATTATCATTACTCTGCCCCACCTAAATCTAAATGAGGTATTATTCTGAATTTCTTCAAAGTTCAAATCTATGGTTGGTGGGTTTTGTTATTGCACTAAACTTTAGGGTGTTGTAAATAATTTTTGGATTGTGGAGTGGCATACAGTTTGAATATGTTAGCCCCTCAAGGCTGGTGTTTAACTTTGTCGTTGTGTTCTTATTAAAACATCATATTGACATGCATCAAGAGATAAGATGTTTCTTTTTCACGATAAAATGTGCCCCTTCACGGCACTAGGTTAAGATTCCAGAGCTGGTTAAAGTTAGGATTGAAGCTGAATCTTTGCACATTTCACTGTGATCAGTTATTTACTATTTGCGAAACTTGATTTTTAGTAAAAAAAGGTGGCTCGGTGCAGGAGGCTCCCACCTAATATGGTCTGGGAGGATAGATGTGGGAAGCCTTACCCTTGTAAGCGTATGACTAAAAGGACAATGAGATGAACGACCAGTATTCTCAAGTCAATTTTATTTCTGATCAATCCAAGACAAGCATGTCCATGCTGCTTTAGTCATGCTTTCTTTTTATACATCAAGAAATGTCATTAGATTAGAAGAGAATTTACAAAATAAAAGGACATGACATTCTTTCAAAAAACAAAATGAAAGAAAACCATCTATGCTAGGGAAACAACAATGCGGCAAAGCATTTCCATCCCTCTGCAAATCAACCATAACACCACCCATCTCCCCAAAAAGGAAAATATATTGGTAGAGCACCAAAGTGGTGCCAAAAAAGTAACTCCTAAATATGCAATACCATTTTAGCCGGCACCACATTTTCCCTTTTTCCATGTGATTTCTTTTCATGAGTATCTTTCCGTTTTAGTCTTTTGAAAGTTTGATGACGAAGGTTTCTTTTAACTGAGTCACGAGCCTATTTGTTATACTGCTGTCTTTTGTACTCATTTTGTGTTTTCCCCCTTGTTTTATGCAGTGATGCTGAACTTGTCACAAGTTTTTAGGCGAGGACATGGGAATTTGACATATTTCCTTTTTTTTTAATTTTCTGTCTTGCTGCATGCTGCTTGAATTACAAATCGTTTGTAATGAATTATACTTTTATGTTGAATAAAGGTTCTGTATAACGATGGTGTGTAAGATTTTTCCCTTTCGAGAACTTAATGCAAAATTGCACTTCTGGGTTATTTACCTGTTCTATAGATATTTCGTCTCACTACTTATGTTGTCCTTAGTTGATTTAGTTCTCGTGTTTTGTTGTAAGTTGCCATATTTAGCATCTGTTAATATGTTGGGGAGGGTAGATTTGATATAATGCCTGTGCCAACTTTGCCATTACACTTCACATCTGCCTATATTGTATGGTAACCTTAAGGTTTGTGAAACAGTAAGTAATAAGTTATGTTGAGCTTATGATAATGAGGGCATGTAGGTTATAGTCATGTATTGTACCTTCTTTAAAAATCTTAATTTAGATTGTGCTTAATTCACAACAATTGTGATCTCTTCCACTTGTTGCTAGGTATTTGTCTTGATAGTCTTCTGAATATTGGTTGCAAATGATTTGTGCCCCCCTAATTACACTGGATTGCGATTTGATTTCCATGTTTTCTGATGTTTTTATGGTGCATAGTGTGGTCTTTCGAAACAAATACCTATCCGTTTATTTTTTGGTAGAATGGGCCAAGCCCAAAAAGGAGATAAAAATCATGTTATGGTGTTCTCTCTCATCTATACTTGTGAGACTTCTAATGCTTACTTCTTTTCTCTCGTAGTCATCTTTTGCTTGGTTGTTCTCAATTGTGTTATTCTATACTTGAAATCATGTTGTTGTTAGTCGAAAACCAATCTCTAGCATTTCCAAACTTCCAATTTGTCATTACCAGCTCCAATCCCGTTTTTTTAATTCTAGAATTATGAACTCATTATTATTTCATTTATGTTATTATGCATGTTTTTCATTTCTATTATCGGTCCTACCACTTGAGTTTCAATTGTAAAATAATGATTATGGGCAACTAGGATCGATAATTGTTAGGATGTTAATATTTTTGTTGTGGGTGAGACTCGAATCTTCAATCTTCTTCACTTATATCCTTCACTTTAACTATTAAACCACCTTATAGCTCTTTTTTTGTTGTTGGTGAAACTTGAACTCACAACATCCTGCATTCCGCTCCTTAAGCCCTTCATCTTCGTTATCATACCACCTTATGGGTAACTATGACAATGAACTGAACCAACTCGACGTTTGTTAAAAACTCGATTTGTTCGTTAGTTTGATAAACTTGATTCATGAATCAAACAAGTAAAAATCTAGATAAAAATTAAGTTCGTTAAATAAACGAGTGGAATTTAAGTCAAGTACAGTTTAACTAGCGAGGTTCATAAGTTGATTTGAATATATATATGTACAAGTGTGTTTAAATATGTATATATCAATATATATGTATATACATGTCAAAAATATTTAATTTTATATATATATAAAGTAAATAATCATCATTCGAGTTGATGAATTAAACCAATCGAGCTAATGAGTTGAATCAAACATTTCACGGATTCTTGATGAACCAAATCAATTTGAGTCAACGAGTCAAATTGAATAGTATGCGAAGTTCAATTGAGCCGAATATGAGCCGGAAACATAGAGTTTCAATCTTGAGATGAGTTTTAAGCTTAAGATATCCTTAGTAAACTAAAATGAGATGTATATTCTGATTCCACTAGTTTCCAACCCTCTAGGCAAGTCATTACTTTAAGTTTGGTAGTTACTTGGGGATGTTGTAAGTTGTAACGTTAATAAGGAAATTCCTAGAGTTTATTAACCTCCACAACTTTGACAACCATGGTTGAGGTTATATTCCCCCTGCCCGTGCAGCATTTAATAACAAATTTTGTCTAACTGTGCAACAAATGGACAAGTTCTCCTCGGAATGAACACTGTGCTCCCACCTCTCATGTCTTTCCCTTGAATTGAGCAATATTGTATGCAACAAAAGGACAAACAAAACAAGTTTCAATATCATTTAACGCGAAATGACATAATCACATAACGTTCTACAGACCTTTTTTTAAGATACATGGTCTTTAACCTATTTCTTACACTCCTAACAAGTAACAACTCATACCCATAATGTCCCCCATACATGCTCTCAAAGCATGATTAGTAAGAAACATATTAACTAAAGAACTAAGGCTGGTAGGTAATAATACTTAATCAGAATTGGAAATTGTTGTATCATCTTCATTTACCTTGGTTTCTCCTTGTTTAAATGCCTTAGCTATTTCATCTATGGGAATCAAAGGCAAATATCCAGAGATACTATAGCCCTTTCCAACAATACCCTTAACCACATGGTT
Organism: Lupinus angustifolius; assembly: GCF_001865875.1. Classification (NCBI taxonomy): domain Eukaryota; kingdom Viridiplantae; phylum Streptophyta; class Magnoliopsida; order Fabales; family Fabaceae; genus Lupinus; species Lupinus angustifolius. The sequence continues at coordinate 32,502 of NW_017721676.1, read as the reverse complement.
GTACTTTTCTGACCAACGTGCAGCTGTTGGAACTGCTATCTTTGCCACTGCATGGAATGGTGGGTAGTGGTTGAAACCAGCCCATAATTTCACTGAGCCAATTAGCACAAATTGTTTTGACTCTATAGCAACATAACTTGCAGCTTTTCTTAGCCCTCCAGATTGAGCCTCATTTACTACATTTTCTGCTTTGTTTGATACTTCATGAACCAAAACCTTAGCCTGGTTTGCTACTTGCTTAATTAATGGAGGTGTATGCTCATTAAATTTGTGGGTTGCTTCATCCACCTGCCACATTCACATACAATTAGTTTATCTAAAAATTGCTTACCAATTTCTCAATTGATTTTAAACATTAACAAATGGAATTCCAAGCATGCAGATTCAGAGTGTTGTCATGTGTACTCATATCCAACAATAATTTCTAAGGGGCTGAATCTATGTACAACAATAATGCATGTCAAGTCTAAGGCAACCAAAATGTTGAATAATATGAATTGTTTTTCTACTATGGTTTGAGAGTTAAAATAAAAACCAACAATAATGCATGCACAAATAACGGGTTGCATATTGACGTTTCAGAAATACTACTAAAGAAGTTTCAAGTATTTTCAAGGTTAAAAAATAAATTACAGATAAAAGCATAGTTCTTTGATAAATGCTTAACAAATAGATCTTGATCTGAACGAGATTAACGAGAAGAGAAATCTTACAAGAAATGTTTAAAAACCACACAAACAAAACATAAGATAGGATTGGATTTAAAGAAAATGAGCAAACCTTGTTGTCGACAAAAACGAGGAGATGAAGAGGGACGTATTTGATTTTGTCATAGACAGAACCGAGAACATTGGTAACAGTGTCTTCCACAGTTCCAACAACAGATCTCAAAGACCCAGAATTATGTTTTGCAAACTGGTAAAGATTCGATACACACAAGAAAGCTTGAATCACAACAGTCTTCACAAATCCAAGATGCTTTAGTTCTTCATCATGACTCTTCTTCCTCTTTGTCTGCAGAAAACAGAAACATTACAGGATATAATATCTATGCAAAAAATGAGAGAAAAGAAGGGGCGAATATTGCATACCTCATGGGTGGTGGTGGCCATTGTTTTTTCACGTTAGAACTTGCTAGTTAGTATATTAAGTTATTAACAAGGATAGAGGGAGTGAAAGGTTAATATATAGATTAAGTATGTGAATCCAATTGGTGAGTTAGACCAATAAGAAATTAGTATAGTGTTGTAAGACTCTTTTGGATTCAAATATCAAATGTTCGATTTTTGGAGGATACGATACTTGTTGAAAAAACCAATATGTACTATGAAAGAGTTTAGTTTCTTACTCGTGAATGAAGGCATACAATTAGAAATCAAAGAACAAGAAAATGATTGTATATTTCAATGATGGAATGAGTGACTTACAAAAAAATTATTTAACCTATTATATAGAAAATATTATAGGCTTAACTCTACGTAATCCCTAACTAAACTATTTTACACATGTTTTAATCATGAAATTGAATTTGTGCTTGTTATATGTTTAAACTAATTACTAATCCAATACAATTTTAAACCAAAATAACTTGACAACTCTCACATTGGACAAAAGATGTTTGAAATGAGAAGACTCCAAAACCTTTGTTATAAAATCTGCAACTTCAAGTTTTGCATAATATTCTTGACCATTAAAGGGATTACATGGTAAATTTATTGTTACTCAAGTTGAGATATTCAATGAAAAATTTAAGAGATAGAAGAATTCTTTAAAGTATAGCACATGAAACTGACATGGTTGTGCTAAGAAAATAATAGAAGAATTCTTAGAATAAAATAAATTGAAATTAAAAGTGATGATGTTATTCACTTAGTACCAACACAATAGAAAGAAGATCAAATGTTATTATTGCTCAAGAATATCATCTTAGTTTTTTGGGCAAGATTGAGAGAAATCTAGAATATTTTGAAATATGACCAATATTTGTTCAAGAATAACAAAACTCAAGAATACCATATTGGTTTATTGACCAAAGAATGAGAGAAATTAAAATATAATAAAGTATGAACAATACATGTTCAAGAATAACGAGAGAAAAATTTGATGAAATATGAGCATTTTTTGTCCAAGAATAACAAAAGAAAAATATGATGAAAATATGAACAATATTTGTCTCAAGAATATTAAGAAGAATTGAGAGAAATAGTGAATATGAATATTGTAAAAGAGAATGATAAATAAAGAGAAGAGAAAGAAACTTGTTGAAGAATATGGCAATGGTTGCAATGTCTTTCATAATTTGTCCCATGTTAACACATAAATCAGAATCTACTCTACTATAGAAGCCAATATTGATAACACTACTTCCACCAAGAAAAAGTCGAATGCCATTAAGAACATTTGAAAAAAAGAAGAAAAATAAGGAGATGGAAAATATACGAGGAATAAATACATTGCTTCAATACCATATTAGAAATCAAATAACAAGAAAATGATTGTGTATCTCACTAATTGATTAAATGAATTGAATAAATTGTTGAATTTAATTACAAAGAACAACATATTTTATAGAAAATTTTAGAGATTTAACTCTAACTAACTCCTAATTAACTAATCTATTTTATACATATTTTAATCATTAAAATTGTTGTGCAAAAAGTAAATATATTTAAACACATACCCTTTTAGAGGTTTAGACTCTTAAGTTCAAATCCTGTTTTTTTATATTATTGTTACAGATCTCGTGGCTATCACCTACAATTATATTGTCCAGATTAAAAGCGTAGTTGTTATGCATGATTTTTTTGGCCCAGTTTTTTATATTGTATTCTGGACCAAACTTGAGGTATCGTTTAATTTTGTGTGGGTGAAATCTTAGTTCACAACCACAAATTTGCTTCCCATGTTTTTCTTTGAGAAACAGTGTCTGCCAAACACAATTTACTTAATTTTTTTTTATTTATAAGTAAAATATAGAATGCATAATTATTCAATTGCATTCAATAGTTTAGCGGTCCATGCTAAGGTTCAAACCACAATTTTTTGTATATTTTTTGCTACTCCATCATGTATTAAACCCAAAAAAAAAACAAAAAAAACCAATAATAATAACATGGTGATGGTTTGACCGTTGGACTTGTTACATGAAATATAAATCACTAACGCTACACCATTAAATATTAAGAGAAAAAAATATATGCATTCACATTTGTATGAGTTTTATTCATTGTCATTGTATTATTCACCATATATATTTAATTATTATTGACCTTTAAAAAAATAATCCAAATAAATGATGAATAATGTAATAATAATATATAAATATTTATAATAATAATGTATAAATATTATACCGTAAATACAATATACATTCTTTGTATTACTTATTGATAACAAAATAGGAAGCCCTTTGTGAACCACAATTTCACATTAACAAAAAGACGAAAGAAAATGGGGATGTCTTCTTTTTGACCAATGACTTTGGTGAAACAAAATTTGTAGTAATCATGGATAACAATCACTAGTCTGAGGCTGTTTTTTTGTATTAGGAGGGATAGTGGGTATCAAATGCCCGATAGAATAGAGAAGATCAGAAGTCTTGGTCAAAATATTGTCTACACTCGCTGGGGAGGTACCTGAAAAGATTCTTTGACGATCAAGTCAGTAAAGTGTTTTAGAGAGAAGAGGAGTAACTAAGAGAGAAGTTAGAACAATAATAATAAGTGTAGCAATAAATGAGGAAATGTGAATTAATTATACTTCCTAGGTGAGACTCTCTATTTATAGAGTCTAGAGATCGTCGACATGACACCCAACTATTAATCAAAGCCTAGCGGGTACAATGGGGACATGTTGGGTTGTTCTTGCTCCATTTACAGGACTTCATTTGTCGAATTGTTGGGAGGCAAGTAGAATGTACAGGCGGCGTGACATTGTCAGTCATCATTAAAGGTGTTTGTGGTGCATTAATGACAGAGTCAGAGGTATTAATGATGTGCCAGAGGCATTAAAGACGCGCCAGGAGCATTTATGGTGCTTACAACGGGTCTGACCCACCATGGGTGGGTAAACAATGGTAGAATTATATATAGGCACGCACCTGGGGCGGGCTAGGAAACACTCGGATTTATCCGGGGTGAAATAGGTGCTCCAAGTCTATTAGGTCGGTCGAAAGCGAACCGAGCTGGTAGACTCAAGATGTTCCGATCTGATGGATTAAGGTAGCATCTAGGTGTAGGAGTAGGTCATGATGGTTATTTGTCCTCTTCGGACACGTAGAAGGACGCTTGTCATTTTTCTGAAAGCTTGGAATATCCAACCGACACGTCTACTTGTTTTTGGGTTGGGCATCTGGGGAGATATGGGATTGGGTCCTTCCTTATAGATAAGGGTTCTCTTCTTCTATTTTCTTCATTCTATTTACTCACGATTTTTCTTGCCGAATCTCTGATCATTTCTGAATGCGGGCGAATTTTCCTTCCTTTTAGAGGCTTCTTTCCTTTCAACCGATAATTCCTCTTTCCTCTTTTTACTTATTTAATTATGTCTGGCAGAGACTCTAGTTCTGACGAGCTAGAGATCTTGTCTGAACTCCCATCAATCTTTACTACCCCCAATTCCTGTCACCGAAGGCGCCGGTCTATACGGGGGCGACCTCGATAACTGTCTCTTTCTGCCCTTTTGCGTGACCTAAGGGGGAAAGAGGGCAGTGACGAGGTTAATGTCCTAGACCGAGCAACCTTTTGCGAGAAGTGGGGTCCGGTCTTGGATGACATATCTAGTTTGGAGTTTGACACTTCTTCTGGTGACAAGTCACACATAGAGATGAACTTTGTTGATCGTGCCGACCAATACACCCTTCCGCTAGAGATGATGGGCCCAAAATCTCCTTATTGGTGGATGGATCGAGAGGTTGTTGGCAGTGCCCTTTTTATTCTATGGACAAGCATCATAATGTGGATGTGTTAGCATACCCGACCGAAGACATAGTATGGTGCAACCCATCTAAAAAGGAACGGGTTTGTCAAGACATCTTTTTGGAAAACAACGACCGAAATAACTTCTATGTGTACGAGTACGTCTGTCGCCGAATCGAGGTGAGGGTGCCCTTTGATGAATGGTACGTCGAAGTGTTGCAACACCTCCAAGTAGCCCCTTCTCAACTTCATCCTAACTCTTGGGGGTTCATCCGGACCTTCAAGATATTTTGTGAAGTCATGGAACGACCATGTACACTTCGCCTATTCTTTTGGATATTTTGGGGTGGGGTATAGCACTAAAAAGATGAGAATGACGCGGGTCGGCCTGAGTGGACATCACTTCAGCCTAGAAACGGGCGCGCTCTCTTCCTTCCTTTCGAGGGGTCTGTGAAGGGTTGGAAAACTGGGTTTTTCTAGGTAACAGTCCAGAGTGATCATCATACCTGGGCGTATGGGCTTGATGGCCTGCCCCGATTCCCATTTTCCTGGAACGTGGGATACACCAAAGGTCGACCAAATCTTTTAGCTTTTTGTATGACCAGCTGAATCCTCGGGATAAAGGAGGTGGCACATGAGATGCTATCTTGGATAGAGATTGATCGGGTCATAGTGTGCTATAAGTTGGTCCAAGGGGATCACATTTCTGAAGCGGAAGTCGGTGAACATCTAGTTTTATATGCTATGTTTTTGTAGTGTTTTTACATGATCTGACTTGTTTTTTTCTTTTTTCCAATAGCTGCTATGGGCGATCTATCCGACCGATCAGGGTTATTGAGGAGGGTTGCCTTGAAGAGGAAGAGTGATGAGGTCACAAAAAAGGTGAGATTTGATTCTCCTGCTCGCCTAGAGTCAACCCGGGGGGATGGCTCATCCACCAGACCGATAAACATTTTACCTATCCATTCTGAGCCTCTAATCACCATCGTTCCTACCCCAGTAGAAATCCATCTGGTTGATCTAATCGGGGATGAAGTCGCATGTGCATGGATTCCTATTCCCCAGCCTGGAGATCCTACCAAAGGGAAGACCCCCACCAACGACAAAGGAAAAGCTCTCACCAAACACTATTTTCTGTACAAAGTCCCCAAGGCGGTCGAAGCTGGATTGCTTAACTTGGGGGTGTTGGAGACCATTGACTCCATGACCGTGACCAAGTTGCTGAGGAAAATTTGAGAGGTCGGGGTTCTGGTTGCTTTTGTGGCTATGTACTTCGAGGGTGAGGGTGTAATGACCACCTGGGTTGGGGAGGATGCCCTAACCAATCTCCAAGAGCAGCTAGGGGTGTAAAAATTTAGTAAAAACATATGGTTCGGTTCCGCTCAATTAACCGCAACTTTAACTATAAGAACCGAACCGCTCTTGAATGGTTCGGTTCGGTTCCACGGTTTTGACATTTACTTTTTATAAAAAAATTATTTCATCAATTGAAAATTCAAATGTGTTACAAGAGATATTGTTTATCATAAAAGAAAAACATTACTACTATTATTATAAAAAATTATGAACCATATACAACAATATACTTCATGATTAGTAACATATATATCAATTAGTAAAATATATAATAGTTACATTTATAACCTTACACTTCATAATTAGTATCACATGTAACAATACATGTATAACAATATATGATATATGTTGGTTTCAAACTCAATATCACAAGAGTAGGAAAATATGTTCCAAATCATAAGACATTAGGAAACAATTTAGTAACTAATAACATATATAATACTAACTTAATAACAATTTAGTAACATATGTAAAACTACAATTCACACAAAAATTGATAATTTAAGCTAGAAAATTGGTTGAAGAATTTAAACAATAATAAAATATTATTTCTTAATCCCTAGTTCTTTAATATGCGGTTCGGTTCGGTTCTAACGGTTCCTAAATTTCTAAAACCATAAACCAAACCGAACATAAACGGTTCCTTAAAAAAATAACCGAACCGAACCGCGAAACCGAACTGAACCACATTTTGCGGTTTGGTTTGGTTCGGTTCCATCAGTTTCGCGGTTTAAACCGGAACCGCTTACACTCCTAAGAGCAGCATTCAGCTGACCTTCATGAATTGGAGAAGAAGTATGTTGAAGCCCTAAGGGTCTAGGAAGAGTAGAATCTAACTGCTGGTGAGTAGTTATCAACAATGTCACTCCAGCTTCAGGATGCTCGGGAGGCGGCCTTAGAGGTCCAAGTGAAATGGGGGCTGCCCAATAGGAGTTAGGCACTTTGGGAAACTGTCTTGGCCAGATTGAAGAGGAGAGGCGTCAACTTGGGGCCAAGTTGAGGTTATCAGAAGAACGGGAGGAGACAACCATGGCTGATATCGCTCGGTTGACCAATGAGTTGGCTCATCTGAAGGCGTCTTACTAGGACCTAAAGGATGATGTCGTTGTGGCGGCTAACGCGAGGTGGGACAATGCCTTTGCCTAAGTCCGGTTATTTCTCCCTGATGCTGACTGGTCTTGGACTAGGATCGATGCTAGGGTCACTCCCAAGGGGGAGCTGGTTGTTGATGAGGAGGGCCTGGTGAAGCTTCCTGTTCCGAGTAGAAGTGATGGGGGTCATAATTTGTATTTCCTTGTTTATGTAACTAGTCAGATTTAATCTGACCTTTAATGAGTAAAGACTGCGCTTTTTTTTACCATGCCTTGTTAATTTGTATCTTATTTTATTTTCGGCTGATGTATAACAAGTGATTTGTATAATTGAAGGTAATTGTTCGGGTATCCATAACTGAACTTGAACCATAATGTTGGATAAGCATTAAATAATGTCTGGTCGGATAAATCTGAATATTTCCAAGTAATGATCATCCGGACCTCCATCAATGAATTTGAACCATAACGTAGGATAACCATTAACGTAATGACTAACCTTGATTGAACCTGAATGGAAATGTCAGAGAATCATTAAGTAATGAGTGGTCGGATAAATCTCAATATTTCCAAGTAATGATCGTCCAGACTTCCATCAATGAATTTCAACCATAACGTAGGATAATCTTTTATAAACAAAGTTGTGTTCTCCGCGCAATGTGTATCCAAATTGGTCGGGTTGTTTTGGATGAGAGTGGTCAACCACCATCAACAGGGGACCGACCCACGCTTTTGAGAGGTGTATGGTTGGAGCCCAAGGGGACTTGGTCCTCGCTCGGGTTTCAAGATTGAACCGCCGTCAAAGGGGGACTGACCCACGCCTTTGAGGGTTGTATTATTGACGACCAAGAGGACTTTGTCCTCGCTTGGATTTTTGACTTGGACCACCGTCAAAGGGGCACTAGCCCATGCCTTTGAGGGTTATATTATTGGCGACCAAGGGGACTTAGTCCTTGCTTGAGTTTCAAGATGGAACCGCCATCAAAGGGGAACTGACCCACGCCTTTGAGGGGTGTATTATTGACGATCAAGGGGACTTGGTCCTCACTTGGATTAGTGACTTGGACCGCCGTCAAAAGGGGACTGGCCCATGCCTTTGAGGGGTGTATTATTGGCGACCAAGGGGACTTGATTCTCGCTTAGGTTTCAAGATTGAACTGTCGTCAAAGAGGGACTGGCCCACGCCTTTGAGGGGTGTATGGTTGGTCGTCTGTCTAGGGCCAGTAAAAAAAATCTGAATAATACTTCGTTAACATATAAGTTATATACACCCTAACTCATCAGAATTTAAAATAAGTAGACAAGTGACGAAATGATATATTGCGGAAGCAAAACTATTTTGAAAATGTGAAATAAATTTTTTCCAATTATTTTTCATATAAAACAGGTGAAGTTTCATTGACAGATTCTTCTAAACAACGTAAAATTTCACAACTTGTCAGTGATAAAATTTGGTACACTGACTGAGGTGTCACATCCTAAAATAGAGCGACGCACTACCTAGTCGTAAGAATCAGTGTTGTTAAAACCGTACCGGTTATCAAACCGGTCAGGGTACTAGTATAGTGGTACAATGGTTCAACCAATAGTTCAATAATTAAACTGCATGCTGGTTAAACCGGACATACCTACTTATATATATATATATATATATATAAACTTATAACAAAAAAAATTTCAAATAGGTAGATACTCAAATTTATAATCCATATTCATTCTCTACTCAAAATTCACATAAACAAACAACTTTAAGTCTTTTACAAATTCAAAGTCTAAATTACAAAACTTATATCAATCCAAAAGTATCACTTAACAACCTCAAAATATAAATAAATGACACAAGTTCACAACTCACTCTACAAAACAAATAAATTTGGAGTTTTAACATTTAACACCAAGGAGTCAAAGTTGTCTCATATCGAGATTATATTTTTGCACCAAATCCTATTTTGAGACAGTACTCCAAGATTGCACAAATGTCACTAAGATTACACACGAATGTTAGGAACCAAAAGGTGTCATCTAAGTATGCCTTGGAAGCATGTGCCTTGAAGTGTTGAAGAAGGGTTGGATAGATGGGTCACCTTGTAATGACTTTTTAAGTTTTTTTAAAAAAAAATGTGTATAAACCGACCGTTTTAGTCAAATAGCGGTCAATTCACTGGTTTTGACCGATTTTTGACAGGTTTTGACCGGTTTTGATACTTGACCAGTTTAACATATGTACCGTACCGGTTAGGGGTCCGGTTCGTCCGGTTTTCGGTTGAACTGGCCGGTACGGTATGGTTTTTACATCATTGGTAAGAATTGTCTTTCCTTTCCTTCTGACGATGGCACGATCATTCTCTATGAAGTCACGTACTCCCTAAAATATTAGGAGAGTAAGTACTTCCACATATGGTATATAAATGACAAATGAAATATTAAGTTCAGATAACATTTATCATATAATCAATATCATATAGATGTAATTAAATGTGGAATGTTAGTATCATTAGGTACGAATTTCTATCATGTCTATGTTGACACAACTATTAGTCTCTTAATGAGTGCACAGATAATTAATTTCTATAGGGGCCATAGACTCAATATTAACAACAATGATACCGACACTAGTCGAGCCCGACCAGTCCTATGCTATTCTAAGGAAGCGAACAGGACGAATACCACGCCGTTCCACCATTGGCAACATATTGGCAAAATACCATGCACTCGGTAGCATCGGAAATCTTCCGGTCGGCAAGGGTAGCCGCCATATCATCCTGAACACGATACCTTCAAGGGGGTGTTAGAGGTCACCGTAGTTACTATGAGGAGTTCCATCGACACATGGAAGCTACCCTGTTCCTGATAGATCAATCCTCACCCGCAGTGTCTCCTTAACCAAGTCACATAGACAAGGTACCCCTCTAGGTTCTCGATACAACATCAACAATGTCGTATCTTCCTATAGACTATGCTACTAATAGCAGACATAGTGATATGGATCTTATGATACGCACATAACATGGCAACAGTTCCTTTAAGATGAACGCATGGAAACTTTTCAGGGTAAGGACGAGAACTTTATAATAATCGGATTTTTTTACCAAAAGAATCACTTTGTATAAGTCAAGATAATTTATACTAATTTGACAATTTGAAAGAAAATAACCTTAAACTTATGGTTTCTCAAATCGCTTTCTTTTGACTTAGAAAAACAAACTTTTATTTAAACATCATGCTAATATGCTTTTCCAAAACAATGTTACGCCAACTTTCTCGTAATTCACTATATACATACATATTCACAAGACTTTAAATGATGAAAGCTCAGTAAAACAATTTCATTTCCCTTCATTTCATTGTTCTCAAACCACAGACTTTTCAAAATTGATTTCATCAGGGAAACTCATATGCCATGCCATCAGAATGCATAATGACAATTTTATCGTGATGCAATAGTTAATTCAACATTTTCAAAAATCAACCCAATCAAGAAATACTCATTCAACACTAATATAATAATCTTAATTAGTCATGTTAATTAATATTCCATTATCATGATTGAACAATCATATCAAGGATATAATAATTTCACATTACTTGGAATTAACAAAATAACTTCCATCATAACAATTATTTCAACTCCTAAGATAAACAAATAATCATGTCAATCCAAACAAAATCACATATTCAACATAAAATCATATATCAAATAAACTCTATTCAATCTTAAATTAGCAATTTACATGTTAGAGGGCCTCAATACCTAGTTATTTGTGGCCATAGAAATAGTATTCGACGATCTCTTCCTTAGGCCTAGCTTAGATATGCGCAGCTATCTTTTGCACCATTTCTAAGCTCATACATGAAAGCACCTCTCTCCATACATGTACCTTCCCTGATCCTATTAACTTCTTGTTGCAGCTTACCCGACTGTCGAGTACCTGATTACGTCTAAAACGATTGACTTCAATATTTCAATTTTATTATTAATTATTAAGTTGTCCTAATAGGCTCTAGACATGTGAACATATCCAAATTTTTTATTTGGATACAATTAAAGTCTTGACCATGCACGATAAGAATCTCGTAGACAATTTTGGCTCAAAGGTTCAGAATTGGACCGGGAGCCCTCAGTTCGCTCTAGAATAAGTACCAGAATTCACTAACTTTAGACATACATGAATATGACTGAAGTGAGACTATCATTTGATATATTTCAGTTTAATCCAAAGAGACTAAGAATCTCTAAGTCTTCTTAAAGTTGTTGGTTTCGATTTAGGGTTTTCGGCGAGGTAAATGGCCTCCCGTTATCATAGGACATATAGAAGTGTGTCATAACCCCCTGAGAGGGTAGTAGAACCACTCTTACATAACCTAGGCCATGACATATGGGATTTAAGGTCATCCCTAAGCCATTTTAGACATTATCAAAGAGTATCAGGGACCTAAAGGTCGAAACCGGTGACATTAACGATGTTTGGCTTACCAATCGCCATATGACGCATGAGTAAGCTTTGAAACTCTTAGATTTTCGTGATTAACATCTAAACACTTCAAGAACAAAATGATATTTAAAAACTATGTCCATTCATGTGGTTAACTTATATCCTAAAGGTACACACACAACCTACAACATCAAAATCACTCTTTTTAACTAATATCCTAGCCTTTCAACATGATGAAGTGTGGGTAGGGTTTTGGAAACTCTCAACCACGACTTTCCAGCCATAAACAACCTCTAACCAGCAAGACCAACAACATGCAAGCACCAAATAACTACATCCATGCCATTCCCAATCAACCTAAAGACATAGGACTTTATAACCAAGCCACTTTGCATGGATTCATTAACTCTTTTAGGGCCAGAACTTTAAAACAGAATATTAGGGTTTTGCATAAAGGACTTTCGTTGATTTAAGTCCAGAAATGAGTTCCTCATACCTCAAAATAGTTTAATAGCATCTTGGCAAGAATCTAAAGAGAAGAATAAAGAGTTTCTAACAACCTACACAACTATGGTTCTTACTTAAGACATGGAGAGTTCAAGAGAGAAAATAAGCTAGGAGAAACTTATAGATGGGATAAAAAAGACTAAAACTATGATTACCATACCTTAGAGAGGTGTTAACTTTATTTGCATGGAAGCTTGGAGAGAAAGAAGTGGAGGTTACCTTCCTTTCTTGATTATGACGTGAAGATGAGGGTGGAAGAGGAAGAAGTAATTTTGGAGTGTTAGTGGAGCTTTTGAAATGATTTCAGCCCATAAGGGCCTTTTATAGGAGGAGAGTAAGGGGTGAGGTGGGTCATTAAGGCTGGATTAAGCCTTAATAGGGCCACCTAAGGGACACATGTTAGCCTTTAGGCTTAATCATGCATGCCATTCTAAATCCATGTGATTTAGGACGTGTTATGTGATTTTATGTTTTGTTTTTTGCATGAATGCGTTTCTTACATTCTAAGACAACTTAAGACAATTCTAAACATTGTCTAGATGATTATCCATACCTCATAGATAGATAACTTGGGTTATAAGAAACAAGACTAGACAAGATACATGTACTTATATTAATATAGGCACTGCTGATTGGAGATGGATTAATCTCTGGATAGAAATCTTAAATAAAAATAGGTTTAGGCTCAAGAATCACTAAAAAATCTATCATAATGAAAAAGTTATGGACTTTCTAAGGAATGAGAATTTTGGTTAATACTAGAACATGAGTTTGCACTCTAAATGGCTTGAGTAAGACTAGATGATTCTAAATGTAATTATAGTGTTAGAAAAACATGAACCTATAATCTTCAAACACTTTCCAAGATGGTTGATTATACTTGAGGTGAGATAGATATGAATATAGGCACTCGTAGGCAAAGCTAGTAGCATGATTATTGAAAATTACATAATCTAGGCTTTCAAAAGTCACAGGGTCCCTCAGACCACTTCTGACGAACTTCTACGATGATAGATTTACCTGATAACGGGTAAAATTCCAACTGTGTGAAATTCTCTACTGAGCTTCTGACGTACTTAGTTTCCCTCGTAATCTCAGGATATAACTCTAATGCATGTTGAAAACTAAATCATGAATTTTCCTAAAGAAAGTCCATGATTCGAAACTCATTTCCTAACTCCTCTCACTACCAATCTATAACTCGAGTAAGTCGACTTCTTACTCGAGTAATCCTTTATACTGCACACAGGATTTCACATAGCTCCCTATTATTTAAGAGAATAATATACACTTATATATATAAGTAGAGAGCTGAAATTTGGGATGTGATAAGTTGCATTCAGTTACATCATTTGTTCAGCCCTTGAAAGGTCTGATACACATAATTTTCATCTTTTTAAGCATTTCTTGGTGAAATCGGAGGCATCTTTTTCCAGGGTCAGACAATAATACCCTGCTTGGGGCACCTTCTTGGCCAAAGATGTTGTGTCGAGATGGTGGCCACATCTTCCTTCATGAATCTCTTCGAGGACGTACCACGCCTTATTGGGGCTGTTGCATTTAAGCATGGGGGCAGAAAAGCTTCGGCGATACAAACAACCTTGTACTATTATGAACCATGAAATATGCGTTAGGAACCTCTGCCTACATTTTTGGTCGGTGGGGAGGTCGCCATTGAGCAAATACTTGATGATGGGCCCGATCCAGTTGTCCGGGATCTGTACCTGTTCAACCGCCATGACACTAGGTTGCAAAACTGCTCCCTATACTACCGATCTATTGTTGCCCAGACTCTTTGTACTAGCCAATTTGGATAAAATATCCGTTCGAACATTCTATTCCCTAGGGACATGTTGGATGGAGGTTGTTGCAAATTTGGCCATTAGTTCTTTAACCTTGGCTAGATATTTTCCCAATAACATATCCTTTATTTGATAGGAACCCGTAGTCTGAGACACGACGAGCTAACAATCACTACATATGAACACCTTTTCTACTCCGAGCTCTCTAGCTAATTGTAAACCAACAATGCATGCTTTGTACTCGACTTGGTTGTTTGACGTAGGAAATGTGAAGGTCAACAAGTGTTCAATGGTCACCCATTGGCCATTATCTAACAAAATACCAGCTCCACTACCCTTAGGGTTGGATGATCCATTGATATAGATTGTCTATATCTGCCTAGGGTTATTGGGTTGCGCGGTCAGTTCTACAACAAAATCGGACAAGACTTGGCTCTTGATAGTTGTCCTAGGCTTGTAGCTTATATCAAATTATGAGAGCTCAAAAGACTAGGAGATCATTCGACCGACTAGCTCTGGCTTGTGTAGGATTTGGCAAATTGGCTGATTGGTTTTGACCACCACAGGATGAGATTGAAAATACTATCATAGCCGTCTTGTTGCCACCAAGAAGGCATATACGATTTTTTCTAGTTTCTGGTATATGAGCTTTGGGCCCTATAAGGCCTTACTAGTGAAGTATAATGGGTGTTGACATTTTTCACTTTCTCTGACTAGAGCGGTTACCACGACCTCATCTGTTACTTCTAAGTAGACATACAGTGTCTTAGGAGGTTCAGGTTTAGAGAGCACGTGAGGAATAGCCAAGTATTGCTTGAGGAGTTGAAAGAATGGGATGAAATTCTTGGCGGATGCAGAGAGGAATCTATTTAGTGCCGCCAACCGCCCATTCAATTGCTGGACCTCTTTAACCGATTGTGGGCTGCACATGTCTATAACTGCCTGACATTTTCTGGATTTGCCTCGATGCCCTGACTTGTTAACAAAAATCGTAAGAACTTGTCGGCTTCAACCCCGAATATAAACTTCTCCAGATTGAGGCGCATATTAAACTTATGCAACCGACTGAAGATGGCATCCAAGATAGTTACATGGTCTTCTGATGGCAGACTCTTGATAATCATGTCGTCCGTGTAGACCTCCACGTGCTTCCTAATCTGATCCCCAAAGAATGTATTCATAATTCTTTAATATGTGACCCCTACGTTTTTTACCCCAAAAGGCATGACCGTATAGCCGTAGGCCGCCTTGGTGTAACGAAGGCGGTTTTGTCTTGATCTGGGGATACATGGGTATCTGATTATATCCAGAATAAGATTTCATGAATGATAAAAATTGATACCCGGAGGAGTTGTCCACGAGGTGATCAATATTCGGGAGAGGATACGGGTCTTTCGGGCACACCTTGTTCAGATCCATATAATCCACACATACGCCATTTTCCAGACAGTTTTTTGACCAACACTATGTTGGATAACTAGGTGGTGTACGCGATCTCTCAGATGAACCTGACCTCTTGAAGTTCTGAAATTTTCCGAGTAACTTCGGTTATCCCCTCGACACCCATCTTCCTTTTCTTTTGGGCCACCTGTCTGGCTCCCAAGTTTGTGGTTAGTTGGTAGCAAACGACTGAAGGATTAATTCCAGGCATGTCCACAGCGAACCAAGCGAGAAGGTCTTTGTTGGTTTTCAAGCATTTAATTAACCTGGACTTTTGAGCCTTGCCGAGAGTGCTGCTAATGTACACCAAATTTTCTTTTGAGGGGTCAAGTTGAAGATAAGTTTCCCCCCTCGAACTGAGAGCGGAATTATCCTTCATCTGCTCTATCATCAAGTTCTATCAGGTGCACACCTTGCTGACTTTTCTTCAGAGGTGGTGCCTGCATTGAAGTGTGATTCGGGCGGAGGCTCATCCGATAACAACTCCTTGTACTCTGTTGGTCTCCTTTGACAGTACAAACCCAAAGATCAGATGAGAGAAACTTCATGCATAGATATGAAGTGGAGACCACTACTTTGCCGGCCATGGATAGCGTTATAGGCAGAGATGCAATCAATGACCAGAAACTATGTTTGTATTGTCCGAGTTAGGGGTTATTCCCTGATTGTAAGCCCAATGTCAATAAAGCCACTAGGAATGATCCATTTCCTAGTGAATCCGACTAGCTGTCCATCATAAGGCATCAGGTCCCTATCTTTTAATTCCATTTTGGTGAACAAGTCTTGGAACATGATATCTGTCGAGCTGCTCTAGTCAACAAATAGCCTCCGAACCTTTTTATTATTCATTTTCGCGGTGATGACGAGGGGATTGTCATGATCGCGAACGACAACTTCATATTCACGGTCGTCAAACGAGATCGGGGTGCCACTTGGTTATCATAATATTGGCAAGGGTTCCGGACAATTGCTTGCATGACCTCCCGAACGTACCTTTTCTGGGATGTCCTAGAGGTGTCCCCAATGGTGAATTCGCCTGATATTATGTTGATGTCCGCTGGACTCTAGTGCCATTGATTATTGTGGCGATATCAGTCTCCGTGGTCCCTGTTTGGAGGGAGTTCCTGTTGAGTTTTTGGAGGGGAACGTGTCCGAGAGGGACTAGATCGACATGGAGGTGTGGACCGCCCTTGTCGGGCCCGAGCAACAAAGTGTTGTAGGTGGCCGACTTGAATTAGGTCTTCAATAGTGTCCCGCAGTTGGATACGCTCTTTTGTGACATGCCCAAAAAAGGTGTGGAAATCATAGTACTTGGAGCGGTCTTGGGTCCCCAACTTTCTCCCTGGGTTGGGTTTTAGGAGTTGGATTAGGTGAATGTCCATAAACTCTTGCAGGATTATGGTGTGACTAATATTGAGGGGGGGGGGTAGGAAGTGTATTTGGGTTTTTTGGGTTGTCGGGGTGGGTCATCTCGAGGATGATAGTGTTTTTTTTATTGTTTGGCTTCCTGTGCAGGGAGTTGGTATTCTCTATGTTCGGATGATGAGTGAGTGGGATGGGTTTCCTCTAGATTCATGAATTGTTTGGCCTTGGATCAGAGATCTTTCATGGTGAGGTCTGAGTACTTGACCAATTCTTGCCTGAAGAGGCTGTCTTATAGTCCTATCACTAGGATATGTACTGCCACTTTTGGGCTGAATGTGTATACTTTCATGGCCTTTGTGTTAAACCTATCTAGATAAGCCCAGAGAGGTTCATGTGGTTCATGCCGTATACCAGATAGGGTGTATGAAGAGCGGGGTTGTTCTTTGCTTGTTGTGAACTGGATGTTGAATCCATTAGCGAGAGTGGTCCGCTGATCATTACTATTTGGTGCTAGCTGTGTAAACCACTATATAACAGCACATTTCAGAGTGAGAGGAAAGGCTTAGCACATGATAGGGTCGGACGCCCCGTGGAAAAGCATAGAGGCCTCAAAGGCGTCTAAGTGATCTTGTGGATCAGTGGTCCCATCATACTGATCGATATTTCTTGGATGGCTTAGATGTTTAGGAAGTGGTGAAAACATGATTGCTTCAGTGAATGATGTCTTGCTCCTGAGGAGCTATAGCCAGAGGGATGGTTTATCTGGGTGGTTTTTGTGTCTAGGGCGGCTATGAGCCTGGAAGCTTCGACGGATTCTGCGGAGTGCTCATCCGCAACTGGCCGTGAGGGTCTGTTACTAGGTTCAGGTCTGTGTTGGCGAAGCTCGGCTAACAGTTGAGCTTGCTGTTGGATGATCTGGCCTTGAGTTTGGATCATTTGGAGGAGTTTGAATGTACTAGTGTTGGAAGTGTATTTGGGTTTTTTGGGTTGTCGGGGTGGGTCATCTCTAGGATGATCGTGTGTTTTTTGTCGTTTGGCTTCCTATGTAGGGAGTTGGTATTCTCTATGTTCGGATGATGGGCGAGTGGGATGGGTTTCCTCTAGATTCATAAACTGTTGGGCCTTGGATCAGAGATCTTCCATGGTGAGGTTTGAGTACTTGACCAATTCTTGCCTGAAGAGGCTGTCTTATAGTCCTGTCACTAGGATATGTACTGCCACTTTTGGGCTCAATGTGTGTACTTTCATGGCCTCTCTGTTAAACATGTCTAGATAAGTCCGGAGAGGTTCATGTGGTTCATGCCGTATACCGGACAGGGTGTATGACGAGCGAGGTTGTTCTTTTCTTGCTGTGAACCGAATGTTGAATCCATTAGTGAGAGTGGTCCACTGATCAATACTATTCGGTGCTAGCTGTGTAAACCACTGTAGAACAACATATTTCAGAGTGAGAGGAAAGGCTTAACACATGCTAGGGTTGGTCGCCCCGTGAAAAAGCATAGAGGCCTCAAAGGCGTCTAAGTGATCTTGTGGGTCAGTGGTCCCATCATACTGATTGATGTTGCTTGGATGGCTTAGATGTTTAGGGAGTGGTGAAGACATGATTGCTTCAGTGAACGATGTCTTGATCCTGAGGAGCTATAGCCCGAAGGATGGGTTATTTGGGTGGTTTTTGTGTCTAGGGCGGCTATGAGCCTGGAAGCTTCGGCGGATTCTGCGGAGTGCTCATCCACAACTGGCCGCGAGGGTTTGTTACTAGGTTCAGGTCTGTGTTAGCGAAGCTCGGCTAACAATTGAGCTTGTTGTTGGATGATCTGGCCTTGAGTTTGGATCATTTGGAGGAGTTTGGATGTACTAGTGTTGGAGGGTCGTGGTTGGGGGAAATGTTTGTGTTGAGTGGTTCTGCTTGGTTAAGTGGTTGAGCTTGGTTACGGGTGGTCACCGTGTTGTAGGTTAGTCACAGACGGTGCCAATGTTCTTTTGTATTAGGCGGGATGGTCGGTATCGAATGCAGGTAGAATGGAGGATATCATAAGTCTTTGTTGGAATATCGCCTGGACCCGCCGGGGGAGGTACCTGAAAAGGTTCTCCGACGATCAAGTTAGTAAAGTATTTGAGAGAGAGAAAATGAGTAAGTAAAAGAGAAGTTAGAGCGATAGCAATAAGTGTAGCAACAAAAATGAAGGAATGAGAATTAATTATACTTCCTATGTGGGACTCTCTATTTATAAAGTCTGGAGCTCGTCGACATGCCACCCGACATGTTGGGTTGTCCTTGCTCCGTTTACAAGTCTTCATTTGTCGAATTGTCGGGGGGAGGTAGAATGTGTAGACGGCGTGACAGGTGGAATGTCAGTCAGCATTAAAGGCGTTTGTGGCACATCAATGATAGAGTCGGATGTATTAATGATGTGTCAGAGGCATTAAAGATGCATCCAAAGCATTTATGGTGTTTACAGCAGGTCTAACCCGCCATGGGCGGGTAAACAATGGTAAGCTTAGATATAGGCACGCACCCAAGGTGGACTAGGAAACACTCAGATTTATGTGGGGTGAAACATAGGCCAAAAATAAAAAAAAAATATAGGATCCTTGTTAAAGTCACAACTTCTCTAATTTTTCACACTACAAGTAAACACACCAAAATAATATGAAAGATGTTTATAACTCATTTTGGTCTAGTGATGTAAGATTTTACTAAACACTAGATAATTAAAAGGTCAATGGTTCGAGAAGACAATTATCTCAAAAATATTAGCTATTTACCTATAGGGTAAGAAATATATTTAGTAGTATAGAGAAAGTCATTTTGACTACATATGAAATAAATTTTCCTAATCAAATGAATGAATCTCCTATCATTTTAAATATATAATAATTTTAAACCGGATTTAGCCGTCATTTAGGGTCATATACAGATTTGTTTTTTCTCTTGGTTACAATGATTAGATTGAACTTTTCAAACTACAATAACTTCATATATTAGATATTGTTAAAATGTGTAGTCATTTACACTTGAAAATTAAAATAATAATGTATATAGTCTTAACAATATTTATCGGTCATCAAACTATTTAGATTACTGAGACATTAATATAATAATTTAACTAATAATTTATAATTAAACCATATAATAGGAAAATTAAAACACATATTTGAAAAATTAATAAAGAATATA
Organism: Lupinus angustifolius; assembly: GCF_001865875.1. Classification (NCBI taxonomy): domain Eukaryota; kingdom Viridiplantae; phylum Streptophyta; class Magnoliopsida; order Fabales; family Fabaceae; genus Lupinus; species Lupinus angustifolius. The sequence continues at coordinate 12,414 of NW_017721676.1, read as the reverse complement.
ATAAATACTTCTATTTATATTATTTGAAGAAAAAAACAAAATATTTATTTGTGTGGTAGATAACCTTTTAAAAGTATAAACAAACATATGTGGTTGTTATGTGTCTTAAATCCTCCCCAACAAAACTAAACAAATATATGGTACAAAGGAAAACCATCCCATACAACCGGTTTTGATAACTCAGGTATGAGGTAATCTTGAACACTTCAAACGCAATAATTAATGTTGATCTGTTTGTAATTTGAAATAAAATAACATATAAAAGATATATGAGTTTTATATATTATTATAGTATTGTTTATTATTTATATTTAATTATCAATAGAATTTTAAAACAGTAATACAAGTGAATGAAACAATACATGTATACTACAACACTCTTGTAATTTCTCGTAAAATATTAATGTGAGTAATGGTGCTGGGACACGCCAGAGAAAAATATATAAAGACTTCAGTTGATAAAACGTAGGGACCCAATTCAATAAGACATAGATTTGTAGAGCATCACTACGCCAAATATTGTAATAAACAGTGGTCATTCAACAACACAATTTTGAATGACGTTATTGAAGATGAGGCAGAAGAACATCAACAACACATAATAAAGCAGACGCTGTCAATTTGTGTAGCTTCAACATCACATTCTTGACAATGCACTGTTGAACATCAGTAACGTTAGCGCTGACTTGAATGATTTATTTTGAACAGCGCATTTGATAGAAAGCGTTGTTGATGTGAATATATGCAACAACACATATTTACGGAAGCGCTATTGAAGATGACATAGTAATTGCGATTGCTTAATTATGCAATATTGATGTTATACGACTTTTTAAGCGTCCGAGAAATTAATGGTGGAGTAGTAATGCGTCTCTTTGTTTGTTGAAATATTAATGGTTGAGTGATTATGCGTTTCTTGATTGTTAAAATATTAATGGTTGAGTGATTATGTGTTTCTTGGTTGTTGAAATATTAATGGTTGAATGTTTATACGTCTCTTTGTTTGTTGAAATATTAATGATTGTTCATATATAAATATTGTGGTTCACTCAATATTCTATTTCACCAATAAGCTAAGAGCCTAAGAGTATGTGTTTCTATAAGATTATGTTCATGAAGATAGGAGGAAAAAAATACAAACTAGTAAAAAAGAGCAATACTGCAAAGAGTGAAAAAAAAGAAAAAACAATCAGATTTGTATAGAGGAGTCGAGGAAAAAATTGTGTTTATGTTTCAGAAGGAAGGTGGTTGTCATACAAGATTTGCGTGAGATGAAGATTTGCAATTGAAAGGAAATAAAAGGAAAATGAGAATGAATTATTTAGTTCATTGAACTCTTTCAATTTTTATTGATCTCTTTCAATTATTTTTCTTCATCATCTGTAGCAATCCCTTAAGTTCATTGATTTCCTTCATGACAAAAGGACCCAAATTTTAAAAGTAAATCAGTGAACTGTTATACAAGATTTGTATAGAGGAGTCGAAGAAAAAATCGTGGAAAAGATTATTTCCTCTTCTATCAAATCATTTAGTTCATTATATTCGTATGTACTAAATTATTTAGTTCATTATAATGTATTTTGCTTCTCTGAATGAATAATAAAACAATTATTTTAGATGTTAGTTTCTGTTTTTTGTTAATTATTTGGATGGTTATTCTCTTTAATACTTTTGCAATGCTCATTATTAATAAACAAATTATCAATAGTTAATAAATACAAAAACAAATTAACAAATGTAATGTTTAATATCCAGCTTCGTATTAATAAACACAATTATATAGTAATAATCTACTTCATGTCAACTTCATGTTAATTTATGTAAATTCATGTTGTATAAATATTTTCAAGTTATGTAAAATGTTAATTTAACAGCGCATAATTACGAATACGCTGTTAATTTGGAAAATGAGTTCAGTTTAACATCGCATAATTACGAATGCGCTGTCAATTAGATTCTATTCAACAGCGCATAATTCAGATAGCGCTGTCAATTAAATTCTATTCAAGAGTGCTACATCTCGGTAGCGTTGTTGATGTGTTAATGAAAATAAGTAGTAAACAGCTGAATGCGCAACAACAACACAATCCTTAACATGCACTATTGAAGATGTTGATACAATAACGGTACATTAAATATGCATTGTGGAAGAGATTGTGTTCATAAAATGAGTATTGTACACTTGGATACACAACACCAGCTCAATTGTTAATATGCGCTGTTGAAGATGTCAATACAACAGTGCTACCATTAATATGCGTTGTTGAAGAGGTCAATACTACCACACTATTGTTAATATGCACTGTTAAGTGGTTACTACAGTTTAAATATCTAAAACATGAACCATTTCCTATATCAATTCCCAAGGAAGTCTATGAGGATAATGTTGATGAATAGGTTGGCATAAGTGAAGTCCACGATGTATATAAACGTGATTGTATAGGTGCAAGTGCTGTATGTATATATATGAGGTAAGTTATATTTTCTTAACTTCTCACTTTTGCATGGCGATGTGTTATATATATTAGGTATTTGTATGAAAATTTTATTAAGGTAAATAAAAAAAAAGGCGATGTTCATATCTCCACATCTTAACGCTTTGATGTCGCACGAAAAAAATGGGATTGGGGAAAAAACAGAACGAATTACAGATAATCCCATCCATCATAAAGAAGATGCAAATTTATTGCTTGCATATTTTAATACCGGGACATTTTGCAATTGTCTTTTATATTTCTTTTTTTAATATGTTTGATGTGCTTAACATTTCCTAATCATGTACATATGTTTTGTTAGACAACATTGGGTTTTGGTTTCCATCAATCGGGTCAATGAAAATATATATTACTTTGACTCATTGACACGTGGTGATATGAACAACTACGCCGTTATGAAAGATATGTTTTCTAAGTAAGTGGACTATTCATTTAAACTTTTAGTTACACTTTCACTTTCCTAGTTGTTTATTAATTAAGAACATTTTCTATTGTTTAGTGTGGTGAAAGTTTACAAATTGAATAATCGTGGTAGAAACAAGTTACCAAATCCCAACAAAATCAAGTGGACTCGTATACAACAGCGCATACTGTAAGAAGCGCTGTCGATATGATCAAAACTATATCCTCTACACTTAATCGCTTAACACAATGCTTAATCGATTAATTGTTTGAATGTTATTTATTGATATTATTAATTGTTCTATATATTTAATTAATTGTCATTAATCGAATGTCATAACGTAATTACGAATTTGAATTTCATTAAAAAAATGAATGAGTAAAAAAATTATTATATCTTCCACAGCGTTTCCTTATGATTGTGATGTGGAACACTTGCCTTCATATTTGAATGGTAAGTTTTTTCATAGCGTTGCCTTTAGGTTGCGCTGTTGATTAGGTATCACTGACAGCGCCTTCTTCATTATGCGCTGTTGAAGATACTACTAGACCTTATAAAATTAAGATATTCTCGTATTCTCACACAGTCATGAGCAATCCCAACACTCATTTACTCAGTAGCGAAACACATTTACTCTCAAAATCGACCTCGAAAATCATTCAACACCGATTTCGAAAATCCTTCACTCGTTTAACCTCAAAATCATCATTCACGAATTCAACACCGAATTAAAAGTGAGTTTTTCTGACAGTTATTTGCCTTTTTAATTACATTATATTTAGCTTGTATTGAGTTATAAATATTTTCCTTATAAATGAGTGAAAGTGATTTCACTCATTTAGCTTGTATTGAGTTGGAGTTTCCGACTCATTTAGCTTACATTATGAGTTAGGGTTCCGATCATAATAATGCATTTGTTCTGCTTGGTGAGCTTAACTCCAAGCTTTAGGGATTTATGCTCATTATATTTTTTTGTTAGGTTTGCAATTGAGAATACTGAAAACTCTAATAAAATTGTATGTCCTTGCTTAAGATGTTGTTACTCAAATCGAATTACTCAAAATGAGTTAAAAGGTCATATTGATCAAAGTTACACATGTTGGACAAGACATGGTGAGACGAGAGACGTTATGGATTGTGATGATGAGATGCATATGAAAGACAACTACATAAATGCATATGAAGACGATCGTTTCGAAGAAATGGCAAACATTGTCGAAGAGGATCTTCAAGATTGTCCTGAGATGTTTCAGCGATTGATAAATGATGATGATAAACCATTATATGATGGTTGTACTAAATTCATAAGATTGACAGCAGTGTCAAGGTTGTATAAGTTGAAATCTGTTAATGGATGGATTGATAAGAGTTTCACCGACTTGCTTGCACTTCTGAAGGATATGTTGCCGGAAGATAATGCGTTCCCTTCTCGAACCTATGATGCAAAACAAACGTTACGCTCCATAGGCATGGACTACACTAGGATACATACTTGTGAAAATTATTGCATCGTATTTTTTAATGAGTATGCTTCATTAAAGTTTTTTCCTAAATGTAATTCATCACGATATAAGAAGGAAGACTCAATTCCAAAAAGGTTGTATGGTATTTTACCTTCAAATCAAGATTCAAGCGTATGTTTAGCAATGCCAAAGATGCGAAGAAGTTGACATGGCATGATGAAGAAAGAATTACAGATGACAAACTTCAACATCCTGCAGATTCTCCTCAGTGGAGAAAAATTCATCACGACTATCCTAGTTTTGGTCAAGAATCAAGAAATCTACGCCTTGCATTGTCAAAAGATGGAATTAATCCACATAGTGTTCAAAGATGCTCCCACGGTACATGGCCAGTGATGTTGGTGATATACAACCTACATCATTCTCTATGCATGAATCGCAAATGTGTGATATTATCTATGTTATCTATGTGTGATGTTATCTATGTTATTATATACATTCACTTTTGTTAATGCAAAAATAAGATAAAATGTTTTCTTTTAATTGCAAAATTATGTTATTTTATTACAACTTTATTTTAAATTGTTAATTGTCATTAAACAAAGTCCCATAATGAACAAAAAAACCTATACAAAGTGAATAATAATAATAGTTATAGTAATTATACATTATTTTTGTATTTTGTGGATATATTAATTAATTTCACGCCGCAACGGTCGCAATCGCATCGCAACGGCCGCAATGACCGCAATCGCAATAACCGCGACCGCAACCGCAATTTAAAACACTGTCCTATATCCTCATCTCTCTCCCTCTCCTCCATTCTCTTTCATGCTTTTCTTTCACTAAGCTTTCAAGAGCCATTGTCAAACACGCCTACAACAACAACTTTTACTAAACTTGTCGGAGAATAAGAAGAACAAAAAACACGACCCACCATCAGGCCCCAAACCAAACCAAACTCCCCTCAAACACTACTGTTAGCTTGTCAGAACTTCATGAATGGAAGAAAGAAAAAAATAAGCTATTAATCATCCCTAAATAAAAGCAAAGAAGGTAGAAAGCCAAAGTATTAATGAAGTGATTTCTCTAAAGTCACGGGTTGAAGGATAGTGTTGAGAAGCTCTCAATCTGGTCACCACCGCCTCAGACGCCACCACCGGCGGCCGTGTTAAATCCTCCAACCTAATCCATCCCTCGGGTGTCATCTGCCTTAGATGCTTCGGCTTTAAATGACATCTCGTAACAAAGCAGATATGGAATGCATGGTTCAGGGAATTATAGAGACATGAGTAAGTCTATATTTTATTTGACGTTTCAAGTGTCCTGTTTGAAGAATTTAATCTATCTTAATTTTCATGTTGGTCTCTTGTTGATAGAATTTTTGGGTCCTATTGTTATGGTCCATCACACTTCATATGTTATTTATAATCTAGACCAATTATTGCCTTTGTTTCTACATGAAAACTATGCTCATTAACATATTGCATGCATTTAGCATTTGGATTATACTAATGAAAGGTAGGTTTAGGTTTAAGGACACAACGTTAAGGCAAGAGATTGAGCAGCCACCTAACAAAACCCTCTTCTTAAACAAACCGTAAAAAGGAAAGCAAAAATGGGCATGATAAAACAAATTTGTAACTAGTAAATAATAGCAAGAATCAATTTTCCTAATAATAGAATCTGCTTGATATAATTATCTTATACATGGTTTAAGCATCCTAAATTTTCATAAAGTAAAATACTTATTGCTATTCAGCTACAAGTGTGTTTTCTTCAATGAGATATTCATCCTTGGAATGAAAAATAGAATTTTATTGGAATATGTTTATATTAATCTATAGTGTCTTACCAAAGGTTTCTACAATATCAAATTGCAAGGTTGATATCCACTCTTATAATATGCATATTCATACCTTCAACTACAATATTGACTTAACATGCACAAATACCATTATGGGAATTAAATTATTTATGAATATCTACTTTAAAAAACTCAAATACATTTTATAGAATTTTTATAGTAAAGTCATAATTCGAGTCGTCTCTAATTTCTCTGAAAATGAGAAGAAGGTCTACAACCAAGACCATCTCTAAGATATTAATTCTATATATAAAAATAATTCGAAACAATTTTATTACTTAATCTCATTTATAAAAAATAATTCCAAACTATTTTATCGCCTAACTAATAATGGGTTTTTTTATAGTAAGGTTATGATTCGAGTTGTCTCTAACTTCTCTGAAAAGGGGAAGGAGGTCTACGGCCAACACCATCTCTAAGTTATTAGTTCCATATAAAAAATATAATCAAAACCATTTTTACTCAAATGAATTTTATGGGATTTTTATAGTAAGGTTGTGGTTCGAGTTGTCTCTAACTTCCCTGAAAATAGGAAGAAAGTCTACGACCAATACTATCTCTAAACTATTAGTTCCATTGAATTAAAACAATCATATAATAAATATTTCAAAATCCATAAAATCAACCAAATTAATCATTTTTATAACCAGAATTACGTAGTTTTGATTTCCCTATTGCACCTAGGGATACGTAGGAGCAAGATAACATCTTGTCAAACAAAATAATAAAAAATAAAATATTTTATTTTACTAATTGAATTTTAAATGAATAATTTTTAAGGGTATAAAAGTCAATGTGATTAGCGAGGGTACCGTTTTCATACGGGAGGACGAGGTGCTAATACCTTCCTCGATCCGTAATCGACTCCCGAGCTTAGAATCTGAAGTGCAAAAGACCAAATTATCCTAATTGGGCTTATTAGAGAGTTTTCTACGTTTTAATCGCAAAAAACGTAGTGGCGACTCCAAATCAATCAGGAGAGGTAGAAATCGAGTTCGCCTCCTCCTAAGTTGCAGAACCGGTCTTTCAACCGAAAATTGGGTCACAACAGCTGGAGAATCTACTGGTGATACTCATAAGAGAGTCAGGCCCAGAGCTGCTATTTCATGGACTTAAATACCTACCTTTTTTTTACTTGTTTGTTTTATTAGAATAATAATTTGTTATGTGCTTTATTTGTTTTATTTATTTATTCAGCTCTCTGTCTTAACTACTTTTATATCTTTTGGGGTGGGAAAATTGTTTTTAAGAAAGGTTTGTACGCTTTCCCACACACAAACACAATACACTTGAGTTTCACACTCATATGCCCTAAACCCGGGTATTAATGATTAAGATTTGAGATAGAAGGGACATCTGCTTTGCCGGTAAATGACTTTGAGTCATATCTGGTATTGGCGGAATGGACCATCCAAATCATTTCCAGTATCATGAGTTAGTGGCTTCGAGGGCCAGATCCTTCTCGTTTCTAACCCATGGTATTCGGTTTCCTTTCTTTCGGGATTGGATGCGATCTAGTGACCTAGAAGTTTAAAGCTCTTATCAAGTCCACTTTAATCAACACCTAGTTCCTCCACCATAGGGTTGTGACCTTTAGACAAATCAAAACTTGTAAGTGTACCTTCTTTAGGGCACAAGAAGCATAACTTAAATTTTGTTCATTATCATTTATAGATTGGAACTTTTGTCCCGAAAAAGTTTTCATGCCTAAATGTTACGAGGATGTTATTGCACTTTGATGTCCTCATGCCATAAGGATGGCTAAATAATTTCTATTCTTTGCCATGGGCTAAGTGCCCTAAGGATAATTTTTCATTTCCTGTCATGGGCTAAGTGCCATAGGGATAAATTTTTCATTCCCTGTCATGGGCTAAGCGCCCTAGGGATAATTTTCTTTCCCTTCAACGAGCTCTACGCCCTATGAATATTTTTCATACCCTATGATAGGCTCAATGCCCTAGGGACAATTTTCATTCCTAACGATGGGCTCATCGCCCTAGGGATGTATTCTCTTTCATCTGAATAAGCTCATAAGTTTATCATTTAACTCAGAATTGGCCTTAACAGTATAATAGGTGTCAAATTCATCATGACATTTTATAATATTGTAACTCAGGCTATATTTCCCTAAAATAGGGTATTATACCCGAGGGGCTTTCAAAATGCATTAACACCACTATACCAAGTTCATGCATGTCATCTACTCACACATTCATCAAAATATACATCATTAAAACATTCATAAAATAAAATAAATCATTCATCTATACATGCATAATACAAACATTCACAAAAAAATATACATCATTCCAAAAGTTATGTAATTCAATTCGTCCATTCATATAATGAGTCAAAAGCCAAAATATCATTCATTCATTTGTTCATCCATTGATACATAAATTCTTAAAATGAAAAATTCGTCAATCATTCATTCACGCATTCATACATACATTCAGAAAATAAAAAAAGGCAAAAAATAAAATTTCATCATTCAAATCTTCATCAAAAAACAAAAAATATATCATAATTCATAAAAAAAGTAAACATTCCAAAATTCATACAAGAAATCAAACATTCATTCATCTAAACATAAAAAAAATATCCTCTACTCATGTATGAATTCATCATAAAAATCGAAATAATCACTCAGACATTGCATTTCATGCATTATCACATATTGCATTTCATACATCATACATTATATAAAAATTAAAAATAAAGTGATCCATGCACCTTCATCACTCATGAAAAAAAAAGCAAAAAATCATTTCACCATTGCATTTTCATGCAATAGTATACCATGCTTTTCAATACACAATTGCATACACCACCAAATCCATACTCCAAAGCTTCATACCCATATCAAAATTCATATCCATACAATTCCTTTCAATACCATACATCCTCAAAACTCCCAAAACACCGTCCTAACACAAACAAAATACATGTTCCTTAACAAACCCAAAACAAGTCACATCATCATTGCTTCTAAGCATCATTATAACAGTCGTCTTCAATCAAGACTCACGACATAATCAAATCAAGAGAATCAAGTCAGAGTTGACAGTCCTCGAGGAATTGACGAGTCCTATCTTATTTTGAACCCCTATTGCTTTCCCTAAAGACCATTATCATCAAATGACGAGGAATGCATGTTTTCACTTCGAGAATAGAAATTGAGTTTCCCTTGCATATCTTTTTAACGATTACATACTAGTGTATTGATCATGCTAATTTATCATCTCATACCTCATACCACAAATCTCATTCCAACAACAACAAAAATAAAAAATCACACCGAATTAATTCATACATTAATGTGAGATATTTGATTCAATAACTTTAATGAAATGGAGGATGATGCAAATGTAAGACCCAAAATGGTGCGAATCCTAAGGCAAATCCTTCTAATGACACAAGGCGTCTTTGAAAATCCCAAACACTAAGAAGATATCCTTAGTCACCCCATTTGAGTCATAGAGTTCATGAAAGGATATTTTTTCTAAATTACCCGCAAATATCAATAACCTTGGGTAGGGTAGTTTCTCAACTGTTTTCCTTGACATTCAATCACTAAGAAACAAACACACTCTACCTACACCATTTCCAAATCTAGCCCGAGGATTAAAAATCCTAAGCAATTCAAATAAAAATGTTCATTGGCCAAAGTGCGAAATAATAGAAAACCAAAAAGAAAAAATACGAAATAGTCCGTTGAGAATCCTCAATAAAAATCTCAGGCAAAACTTAGGGCAAATAAAGTGCACTATCAATGACTGTAAAAATGAACAATTCAAATACCTCTCGGGAAGATTATTGCCTAAATATTAAGTCTTCACCTACTACATCACCAAAATAAAATCTTAATACTTGAATATCATGGCAGAAAATCATTGACAATAGGACAATGGAGAAAGGAGAAAATGGAAAGGGGTTTGGGAAACACATTTTCGAGCCTTATCCTTTTTCTTAGAAACCCTTAGAAAGACCACGATACAAGCTCAAAAGACCTTGTCGGGGATGTGATTTGCATAAGAAATGCACTAGGGCAAAGAAATGCTGACTCCAATAAATATCATTAAGTTTTGATGAAAATATCTCATCTTTAGTGCATCGGATTAAATTCCAATCTCTTATCATCACCGCCACAACCACATCAACACTCAAAATAAAAAAATCCAAGTCTGCATGATCATTGTCATTAGTATTTCTTTTAAAGAGTTGTGAATGAAAAAAAAACATATGACAAGTGGAAATCAGAAGAACGACTGTCAATCCAAAGTGGGGCAGTTTGCGGATGCTAATCTCGTTTCTCGAATGAAAGTACCAAGAACCCTAGAACTGAGGCAAGACCAAAGTTGTTCATCATGGACCAATCTCTAACCTTCAACCAAGTAGGGACAAGATCTTGTGTTCTCGCCTTTAAACTTCAAGCGTGACTCATGCCTTCATACTTTTACAACAATCACACTTGAGGGTGTTTAAAAACTAATATAGTCAAATCAGCGAAAAAACAAAAAAAAAATAAGAAAATAGAAGAAAAGAGCGTTGGGTTGAAAACCCATAAGGGCGACGTAAGAAAAAGAGAGCATTGCTAATTCGAAAACCTGAAAAGGCGATTTAGTATACAAAAAAAGAGAGAGAATTCCCGACAGATACCTAGATTAGGTATTCTGGGCAAAAATCAGGGAAAATAAAATGAACATCCTCAAGTGGAAAGTCAATATTTCTCATCCACAGCCATGCAAACTCGGGCAATTTATTAGATGATCATACTCTTCCAATAAATTCTTCATAAGATACTAGGGCAGTTTATTGGACGATCAGACTCTTCCAGTAAACTCTCAACAAGACATTGAAGCATTTAATTGATTCACCTACCGCAAACTAGGACAATTCCTCAAAGGATCAAAGTCATATCAGAAAGCAAGCAAATCATTAACAAATCTGTCAACTAAAGCCAATCACAAAAAGGTTGTGAAACTGAAAAAGTTTTAAGAGTGTCGAAGAGCAAATTTGAAGACAAATAAATAAGAAAATTCCAAATCCATCACCAAAGTCCATACATTACTACAACATGTAAACATCACCAAAGTCCATATGTTACTTCAACACGCAAACATAACCAAAGTTCATACACCACTTCAACATGCAAACATCACCAAAGTCCATACATTACTTCAACATGCAAACATAACCAAAGTTCATACACCCCTTCAATATGCAAACATAACTAATGTTCATACATCACTTCATCATGCAAACATAACTAAATTTTATACATCACTCATGACATACATACATATCACCAAATCAAGTCAAGACATACTCTCGTACATACAAAGCATGCATCATTCTTGAATAACGACACCATCATAGGTGACCAATCAAATTACTTTACACACCAAAACCTTCCTTAAGGCAACATGAGTGCCTCAACAAATACATGATTCCTTATGGCAACATGAGTGCCTCAACAAATACCTGATTCCTTATGACAACACAGGTGCCTCAGCAAATCCCTGGTCCTTATGGCAACATGGGTGCCTCAACAAATCCATGGTTCCTTATGATAGCATGGGTGTCTCAACAAATCCTTGGTCCACCAGCATAGCATCAACCTACATTCTCGTTTATAACCTTTTATTTCCAGGACCCCGAGCCTGATGTGCTATCAAACCAGTCTTTCCAGGACCCCGAGCCTGATGTGATATAAAACATCTACTTTCTAGGACCCCGAGCCTGATGTGCTATCAAAGCAGTCTTACCAGGACCCCGAGCCTGATGTGATATCAAACAAGTCTTTCTAGGACCCCGAGCCTAATGTGCTATCAAACAAGTCTGTCCAGGACCTTGAGCCTGATGTGCTATCAAACTAGTCTTTCCAAGACCCTGAGCCTGATATGATATCAAACCTGTCTTTCCAGGATCCCGAGCCTGATGGGCTATCAAACTAGTCTTTCCAGGATGTAACACCACGAATTTTACGATTTTGGATTATAAGATTTTATTAATATTTTTATTAATTATATTTTCGAAAATGAATTTCTGGGAATTTTCGGTAAAGAATTAGATGAAACTCTAGTTGAGTTTTAGTCTTATAATTCTATTTCCAACTTGGTGGTAAATTTTCATGATTTTCGGAGACAGTCGGTTTCGGACCGCTGTCGGGGCCGAATCTCACCC
>NW_017721675.1:0-868 GCF_001865875.1 Lupinus angustifolius | reverse complement strand
CAACATTGTCTTGAGGGAGAGTCTGGGTGAGACGAGTCCCTTGTATTCCTGGGGAGGTACCCTGTTGGATCGGACAGTTCTCACAAGCCAAACTAGGCAATCTCTGACAACCCCTGGATTGCATTCGAGATTGATGAGAGGGATGCCCAGAAAGCGTTTGTACGACCTAGGTCCGGGTAGGACTGTTCCTTAGCAAACCGATCGATCTATTTTTAATTCCTTGTGAGGATATGTTATTTCGGGTGCGTACAAAGAGGCTTGGTATGGGACCTGTACTCTCGATTATTTCCGATTAGGATGTTGGATGGATATTGGTGTAAGGTGGATAATCATGACATATCATTAGGGATGTAAAAATTCGGTTCGGTTCGGTTTTTGCTGCATTTTAGTGACCGAACCGATCAAAAACATATGGTTCGGTTCCGCTCAATTAACCGCAACTTTAACTATAAGAACCGAACCTAACCGAACCGCTCTTGAATGGTTCGGTTCGGTTCGGTTCCACGGTTTTTACTTTTACTTTTTATAAAAAAAATATTTCATCAATTGAAAATTCAAAATGTATTACAAGAGATATTGTTTATCATAAAAGGATAAACATTACTACTATTATTATAAAAAAATATGAATCATATATAACAATACACTTCATGATTAGTAACATATATATCAATTAGTAAAATATATAATAGTTACATTTATAACCTTACATTTCATAATTCGTAATACATGTATAACAATATATGATATATGTTGGTTTCAAATTCAATATCACAAAAGTTGGAAAATATGTTCCAAATCATAAGACATTAGGAAACAATTTAGTAACTAATAACATATATAATACTAACTTAATAACAATTTAGTA
>NW_017721674.1:0-53253 GCF_001865875.1 Lupinus angustifolius | reverse complement strand
ATACATTATCATTGTGGAAGTGAATTCCCACATGTGAGTTACAAGCATTGTGTATTCCTACGTTTATGCATGCGATATGGTTATGAGTAGAATGTTGACTATATTACTTGATATATTGGTAATGTTGGAATAAATGGTAAGTTATGTATTTCTTCATGATGTCAATGATAAATGATGAACTATATGTTAAAATATATTTTATGCCTGAGTGTGATATTCTGAGTAAGTCCACATCGTCAATGAATTTATGTTCATTAGATATCTTACTCTCTCTGCTGTATTGTTCTTGTTTTGTATATATTCGCTATGCAGATGACCAACAGCAACACTCACATTCAAGGTTATCACTTCTCGATGTCCCCGATGGGACAATGGACTAGTGACGGGCACACATATACATACATAGGCCCATGCGGTCTGTCGTTGCACATGGTGTGCAATGGGTCATCGATGATGATCCCTCAACCCGACACCTACATTGACACTTCCTTCACCTTGCCGCCAAAGAGGCCGATGTCTCCAGAGGTTGGACTTTGATACCCGCCAATCAGGAGTGATGGCGTTGTTCCCTCCCACGGTTATAGGACGTGGCCAGATTGTTTGGGTGCTCTGTCATCTAGCAGAGCCAAGAGAAGCAGTGGTCTTGGAAAAGGTCCCTGCAGGAAGGCTCCGGTGTTGAGAATGTCATCCCCTCCGAATTATGCCGCTGGGTTATGGCATAATGAGATGGAGGAAGAGGAAGAGGAGGATGAGGTCATTGAGCTCGTCAATGTAGAGAGCTCGGTAGAGGTGATCGACCTCGTGTCTGACTCGGGAGGAGGACCCGAGTGAGGGGTCTAACATCCCTGGAACCTTTTGAGTCAGCTTGTGGACCAGTCGATGTCCCCTTTTGTTTTTGGTGGGGCTGTGTTTCTTTTGATTTTGTATATGTTAGTGGCGATGTAGTTTCCGCCTTTGCTGACCTAGTCTGTATGAACTGACTATGACTTAACCGATTATATACATCGTATTATTCAGGAAATTGTGAATCAGGTTAAGTTATCATCCGATAACGATAAGTTGATTTTCCGCATTCGAGTTACTTAAAGTGATATCCCGGAAAAGGAAAGGTTTTTAAAAGGAAATCATTTTATATATTGAAAAAAAAAATTACCCATTTTTTCGCAATGTTTTTGAGAAGTATTTTTCGGAGCGTTACAACATGGTATCAGAGTCTGATGTGCTATCAAACCAACCTTTCCAAGACCCCGAGCCTGATATGAATTTCCGAATTCTAACAGTATCCAATCTACATTATCGCACCTACCTTTTACCTTATCGAGTTCCAACAGTACCCAATCTGTGTTCTCGCACCTACCTTTTATCTTATCGAGTTCTAGCAGTACCCAATTTACATTCTCGCACCTACCTTTTACCTTATTAAGTTCTAGCAGTACCCAACCTGCATTCTCGCACCTACCTTCTAATTTTTTCGAGTTCTAGTAGTACCCAATCTGCGTTCTCGTACCTACCTTTTACCTTATCGAGTTCCAACAGTATCTAATCTTCATTCTCGAACCTACCTTTTACCTTATCGAGTTCCAGCAGTACCTAATCTGTGTTCTTGCACCTACCTTTTATCTTATCGAGTTCCAACAGTACCCAATCTGCATTCTCGCACCTACCTTTTACCTTATCGAGTTCCAGTAGTACCCAACCTGCGTTCTCGCACCTACCTTTTAATTTTTTCGAGTTCTAGCAGTACCCAATCTGTGTTCTCGTACCTACCTTTTACCTTATCGAGTTCCAGCAGTATCCAATATGTGTTCTTGAACCTACCTTTTACCTTATCGAGTTCCAGTAGTACCCAATCTGCGTTCTCGTACCTACCTGTTACCTTATCGAGTTCCAGTAGTATCCAATCTGCATTCTCGAACCTACCTTTTACCTTATCGAGTTCCAGCAGTACCCAATCTGCGTTCTCGCACCTACCTTTTACCTTATCGAGTTCCAGCAGTACCCAACTTGCGTTCTCGCACCTACCTTTTAATTTTTTCGAGTTTTGGCATTACTCAATCTGCGTTCTCGCATCTACATTTTACCTTATCAACTTCTAGCAGTACCCAACCTATGTTCTCGCACCTACCTTTCACCTTATCTAATTCCAGCAGTACCCAACCTGTGTTCTCGCACCTACCTTTTAATTTTTTTCGAGTTCTGGCAGTACACAATTTGCGTTCTCGCACCTACCTTTTCCCTTATCGAGTTCTAATAATACCCAACATGCGTTCTCGCACCTACCTTTTACCTTATCGAGTTCCAGTAGTACTCAATCTGCATTCTTGCACCTACCTTTACCTTATCGAGTTCCAGCAGTATCCAATCTGTGTTCTTGCACCTACATTTTACCTTAACGAGTCCGAACAGTACCCAACCTACATTCTCGCACCTACCTTTTAATTTTTTTCGAGTTTTGGTAGTACCCAATATGCATTCTCGCACCTACCTTTTACCTTATCAAGTTCTAGCAGTACCCAACCTACGTTCTCGCACCTACCTTTTACCTTATCGAGTTCAAGTTGTACCCAATTTGCATTCTCGAACATACCTTTTATTTTTATCGAGTTCCAGCAGTATCCAACCTGTATTCTCACACCTACCTTTTATCATTTCGAGTTCCAACAGTACCCAACCTATGTTCTCGCACCTACCTTTTATTTTTTCAAGTTCCGGTAGTACCCTACCTACATTCTTGGGTTTACCTTTATTATCTCGATTCCTAAACTTTATCTTATTTAAGGTTTTGTGGTAATCGTTGCAAGAAGAAAGGCCTCAATTCACTAATCCTATATCCTCATCTCTTTCCCTCACCTCCATTCTCTTTCATGGTTTTCTTTCACTAAGCTTTCAAGAGCCATTGTCAAACACGTCTACAACAACAAATTTTACTAAACTTGTCGGAGAATAAGAAGAACAAAAAACACAGCCCATCATCAGGCCTCAAACCAAACCAAGCTCCCCTCAAACACTACTGTTAGCTTGTCAGAACTTCATGAATGGAAGAAAGAAAAAAATAAGCTATTAATCATCCCTAAATAAAAGCAAAGAAGGTAGAAAGCCAAAGTATTAATAAAGTGATTTCTCTAAAGTCACGGGTTGAAGGATAGTGTTGAGAAGCTCTCAATCCGGTCACCACTGCCTCAGACGCCACCACCGACGGTCATGTTAAATCCTCCAACCGTAGTCCATCCCTCGGGTGTCATCTGCCTTAGATGCTTCGACTTCAAATGACATCTCGTAACAAAGCAGATATGGAATGCATGGTTCAGGGAATTATAGAGACACGAGTAAGTCTATATTTTCTTTGACATTTCAAGTGTCCTGTTTGAAGAATTTAATCTATCTCAACTTTCATGTTGGTCTCTTGCTGATAGAATTTTTGGGTCCTATTCTTATGGTCCATCACACTTCATATATTATATTTATAATCTAGACCAATTATTGCTTTTGTTTCTACATGAAAACTATGCTCATTAACATATTGCATGCATTTAGCATTTGGATTATACTAATGAAAGGTAGGTTTAGGTTTAAGGACACAACGTTAAGGCAAGAGATTGAGCAGCCACCTAACAAAACCCTCTTCTTAAACAAACCGTAAAAAGGAAAGCAAAAATGGGCATGATAAAACAAATTTGTAACTAGTAAATAATAGCAAGAATCAATTTTCCTAATAATAGAATCTGCTTGATATAATTATCTTATACATGGTTTAAGCATCCTAAATTTTCATAAAGTAAAATACTTATTGCTATTCAGCTACAAGTGTGTTTTCTTCAATGAGATCTTCATCCTTGGAATGAAAAATAGAATTTTATTGGAATATGTTTATATAATTGTTGCTTGTGCTTATTCTGGTTCTATATTAATCTGTAGTGTCTTACCAAAGGTTTCTACAATATCAAATTGCAAGGTTGATATCCACTCTTATAATATGCATATTCATACCTTCAACTACAATATTGACTTAACATGCACAAATACCATTATGGGAATTAAATTATTTATGAATATCTACTTTAAAAAACTCAAATACATTTTATAGAATTTTTATAGTAAAGTCATAATTCGAGTCGTCTCTAATTTCTCTGAAAATGAGAAGAAGGTCTACAACCAAGACCATCTCTAAGATATTAATTCTATATATAAAAATAATTCGAAACAATTTTATTACTTAATCTCATTTATAAAAAATAATTCCAAACTATTTTATCGCCTAACTAATAATGGGTTTTTTTATAGTAAGGTTATGATTCGAGTCGTCTCTAACTTCTCTGAAAAGGGGAAGGAGGTCTACGGCCAACACCATCTCTAAATTATTAGTTCCATATAAAAAATATAATCAAAACCATTTTTACTCAAATGAATTTTATGGGATTTTTATAGTAAGGTTGTGGTTCGAGTTGTCTCTAACTTCCCTGAAAATAGGAAGAAGGTCTACAACCAATACTATCTCTAAACTATTAGCTCCATTGAATTAAAACAATCATATAATAAATATTTCAAAATCCATAAAATCAACCAAATTAATCATTTTTATAACTAGGATTAAGTAGTCTTGATTTCCCTATTGCACCTAGGGATATGTAGAAGCAAGATAACCTCTTGTCAGACACAAAAATAAAAAGTAAAATATTTTGTTTTACTAATTGAATTTTAAATGAATAATTTTTAAAGGTATAAAAGTCCATGTGATTAGCAAGGGTACCATTTTCATACGGGAGGACGGGGTGCTAATACCTTCATCGATCCGTAATCGACTCCCCAGCTTAGAATCTGAAGTTCAAAAGACCAAATTATCCTAATTGAGCTTATTAGAGAGTTTTCTACGTTTTAACCGCAAAGAGATGCTAAAGAAGTGTTACCCAAGTAAGAATGAAAATTGGATTTCCAAAGAGCATAATCGATGTTTCATAATGTGGCTAAAAAATCACATTGATGAAGAGTTGAATATAAATGCACATTCGGTTTCCGAAAGATTGAAATGGTTAGCCAATGGTCCAAGCCTTCATGTCTTATCCTACACTAGTTATCTGATTAATGGGTTCACATTTTATACGAAAAAACAAGATGATCAAAGTAAAATGCAAAACAGTGGTGTAACTCTTGTTGCTCGAACTTTACACATATCAAGTACAAAATATAGAAACCCAATATATGCAAACATGTCATACTTTGGAGTGATTGAACGCATATGGGAATTGGATTACACAATGTTTAGGATGCCGGTTTTTTATTGTATGTGGGTTGATAACAACAATGGCTTCTGAATTGATGAGTTAGGGTTCATGCAAGTAGATCTTAATAGGCCACGATATAAAGATGAGCCATTTATTTTAGCGTCACAAGCTCAACAAGTATTCTATGTTAGTGATCCAGCTGATATGAAATGGTTCATTGGTCTTTTAACTAACAAAATAATCGTCAATAATATTGATGACCATGAATATGAAGATATTGATGAAGATGACCTTTTTTGGGACATATCAGTCGCGTGAGAGCGAACCAACTATGGATGATGTTTTATATACAAGAGATGATCACGATGAAGGGCTTTGGGTAAATCAACATGCTCCTCCAGACAAGGATGACCCTAAAAACCAAAAACAATTATAGAAAAGGAAAAAATAGATGCAAGTAGTCTTTGTGCAATTTTGATTGTTTGTAATTTACATAATATTATTTCTTTGTAATTTGTGTAATTTTTTTATTTGTAATTATGTACTTTGTCAAAACATAGTTGGCATGATATTCATTGTTTGTATTTTGTATTGAATTGATGTTTAATAAAACAAACTTTTGACCTGTATTAATATGTTTGTGTTGTTCATAAATATATAAATGTATGTGTTGTTGAGAATGTATGTTCTGCTAATAAATGTATATGAAGGTATTAATTTATACAAATCAACAACGAATTCTAGAGGAAGCTCTGGCATGCGCTGTAGTTAAAGGATAACTACAACAACGCTTTTTATAGAAAACGTTGTGGTACATTATTAATACAACAGTGCTATGCATATGACGCATTGTTGTATTAAGGTGTTGTTTGAGAAAATTTATGAATAATACAACAATTTTTTTCTGTTATTGCGTTGTTAAATATATGAACTTCAATAGCACAACAACAAGCACTATTAATAAGACCTATAAAATGCGCTGTTTATTTAAGACTATATGACAACGCTTTGTGGACGAGGCGTTGTTGTATTGATGCACTATATGACAACACTTCTTATGTGTTGCGCTATGGTATATAATCAATACAACAGCGTTTGTGAAACGTTGTTAATGATGACCATATACTACTGCGGTCAAACCAAAAACGCATGAAAACACTGTTATACATCTAAAATAAACGATATTGAACGACATCTTTGGCGTAGTGCATTAACATAATTATTGGAAGTATGAGTATGTATGTCCTTCATAAAGAATAAAGTGTTTTGCCTTTAATGTTGTAGGAAACTAGAGAAAAGAACAAGGGTTTGGATTAGAAAAGCCAAAACTTTGGGGATGCCTTAAGTATCTTTAATAACTTTATTAGTTGATTAAAGAAGTCTGAATCCTCTCTAATATTATAGACATAAATATTTTAAAAAACAAAGATAAAAATAATTTGTTATGTCATAGTTATTCTTTAATTAAATAATATTGTTGTCATTGAAAATAAAAGGTAAAACAGATGATTTTTATTCTATTTAAAGATTCTGGATTATCCAAAATGTCCTATTCTAATTAATGTCCATTTTTGTCAATAGTAAGTTGAATTGCCAACCACTCAAAATTAGATTTGGAAATCACACATCATAATAATTCCTAAAACTCCACTAACTCAGGAAGCCACTAAAGAATATAAAGAGAAATGGTTAAAACGTCTATTATCATTGAGTTTTTCTTCCCACTTAAGTTAGCTTGGCACGTAGAAATGATCTTATCTATTTTCAAATCCCATTCTAATCATAGCATGCAAATCCACTGTTTTAAGAGTTCTATTTCGAGATGTGGGTAAAGAGTCTTGTTTAGCTTAAATGAAGCGAAAATACATCTGCAAGACACTCTTTCTAAGGTAAATAAATGTAAGAAGTAAGAACTTTCAATACCTATAACCAAATCAAAACATACAAGAGTTTAGAGATGATAATACTCATCTCTAAAAGTTATTATCCAACTCAGTGGATTTAAAATAATGCTTTGAGAAATTTGATAGATACAAAATAATCCAACTGAAAATGTTGATGAATCCAATGGTTTAACATTTTTTTGGGATGGACATTATCCCTCTATTAAGTAAAAACATGATTCAATACGTTGTAATCGATGTAACATTTTTTATTAATGAATAGATTGAGTGAATTAGTCAGAAAAAGTCATTCCTTCCATACAATTTAATGTATACCACTTTAGCTGTACATATAGAACGAGAATATCTTTTGTTTGAAGATAGTATAATATTCATGTATTATTATAAAAATGTATACGTAATCAATAGATAATTTATCACAATTCATTTGGATTGCTTGTTTAAAAAATTGAAAAGTTAATATCATGAATGATGCAATGACAATATATGAAACTCATTAGTGCATGTATTTTTCTTTCCTAGAATATAACATCATCTGTATATATAATTTTTTGTGTAATATATATACACTAAAAATTATTTTTATAGTCATTATATCATCCACCATTTACTTGAATTATTTTTTTTGAAGAGTTAATAATGATTAAATATGAATGGTGGATGATGCAGTAACATTGTATAAAACTTATATAATATTAGTGCATAAATTTTTTTTCTTTTATAATTTTCTACAATGAACTTATATTTTTTAAAAGAAATGAGGCAGACACAAATTTTCTTTCTTGTTTTCTTTCTCTTGTTCCAATAAGGAAATTATCCAAATTTGACAATCTCGAGAACAATTTTGTTAAAAACAAAAGCACCCAAAGCTTAGACACAACACACAAGTTCATTAATAACACCCCCATATTATTCATGCATACATAACATTTCACAGTTGTTGACTAAACGCCTTACAACATTTTATCTACGAACCACTACACACCGCAGAGGTGTCTTCATTTCAAGAGAAAGCTTTAGACACTCTGAGAGATTCACACGTTGTGCTGGAAGCCACGTGAAGTGATGAAGAAGCCTCCCAAGCCAAAGGTGAACCGTGGTTAGCCCTAACATTCTACCTGGGCACACCCTACGCCCTGCACCAAATGGTGCAAGCCTCAAGTCTGAGCCCATGATAGACACATCTTCTTTCAAGAATCGTTCGGGCTTGAAAGCCCATGGGTCTTCCCAAATAGTTGAGTCATGAGATATGGCCCACATGTTAACCATTACCGTTGTTCCAACGGGCACAAGGACCTTGTCCACATGGGCATTTTGGGTTGCGAGACGGGCCCAGGATAGCAATGGGCCTGGGGGATGTAATCGGAAAACTTCCTTCACTATGGCTTGGAGGTAAGGGAGATTGGGAATGTCTGAGTCTTGTAATTGACCATTTTGGTCAATGCACTTCTCAATTTCTTGGCGAGCTTTCATTTGTATGTCTTGATGTAAAACCATTCTAGCCATTATCCATTCAAGGAGTATAGCAACTGTGTCTGTTCCTCGAAATATCATCTCCTGCACAAAACAACAAGAATCAATAAAGCTGTATATACTGGCTATATGAATTAATTGTAGTTTATAAAGGGCAACCTCATGCACCATATTCATACTTAGTAAGATCTTATGAGCATAGATATATGTAGTCTTACCCCGTAAGTGAAGAAATTGTTGACAGAAATTCGTGATCTTATGATCACTTGACAACAACCATACTGTTTCACCAAACTGACCCTCAATTAATTGAAGTTTATATTGACAAAAAAAACTAATAATTGGAAAGGTAGAAACAAAACACAATCTTAAGCACGTGGGCTTCTCATATATTTAGCTATAGTCCTCTATGATGCATGTAAAAGGCCGAAATCAAGGTGATAAAGTATAGTATATGTGGGAGTACGTAATATTTATACTCTTATCAATACTTATCTGTTTATGAAAAAAATGATAAATTATATTTACTTTTTAATATTTTGGAGAAAGTTTTTTTTAAGGCATCTAAACTTTTATGTGAGTGAGATTGTATCTTGTTGTATTCACTATATATAAGGTTGAGAAAGATGTATGCAAATATGAACTATGTTAGTTGAGTAAGTGTTAAATTGAGTTGTAACAATAATACAATTTTTGTTTAGATTCTAACTTATAAGTATTACTCGATAATAAAGATATTTAAATGCAACGTACGGAAAGATACTTCTCATGATCAAAGTTCCAATGAGTGTGGGGTTTTCTTTCACGTGTGTGTGCTTTGTTTACTAGAAAGAACTCAAAAAAGATAGAGCACTTACCCATAGTATAGCCACCATATCTGAATCGCCCAACCTTTCTTCTTTGGGCAAGGATAACAAAGTGCTAAGAAAATCATTTTTCCCTACAAACTCCCCACTTCTTTTTCGTTCTTCCACAATTTGCCCCACCAAGTTAGTTACCCTAGCCGCTAATTTGTGACACCTTCTCTTAACCCCATGAAAGTCCAAGAATTTTAAAGGAAAATAATCTTCCAAGTTAAACTTGGAAATTAACTCATACCCTTCCTTAACCATATTCCCCAACTCCCCACTTTGATATTCACTCAAACAACCATTAGTACCAAACACACTCTCCAAAATATTGCTAAGAGACCCTTCTTGCAATATACCTCTAACTTCCACCACCCCTTTCTCTTCCATCTCCTTAAACACCCTCATCAACATGTTATCAGCAACATTTTGCCTTAGGCTCTCTAACCCTTGAATCCTCCTAGGAGAAAACATGTGTAAGGATGCAATCCTACGTAGGTGGCGCCAATAGGTTCCGGAAGGAGCAAATCCAATAGCACGTTCAAACATGAGTATTTTTGCTGATTCTTTTATGGGACGGTCAGAGAAAGATGGCCCACATAGAATTTCCTTAGCTGTCGCAGGGTGGCTACTTATTATGACCGGGGTGGCTCCTAGGCTAAGAGCCATGAGTCTCTTTGCGTTTAAAGAAGTGGCCATGTTGGCTAGTTTTGTGTGAGCAAGAGAACCCATGTGGGGTAAGGTCCCTAGTATGGGCCAGCCCTTAGGTCCACTTAGTTTTGTAGTTTGTTTTTCATGACGGTTGGTTTTGTTATCGTTATAGTAATAGTGATAGTTCCTCCATGCAAAGCCTCCGGGGACAAGCCAATAGTTAAGGGACATAGTGATTAGGAAGGTGGAGAGAATAAAGAGAGTGCTAAATGGCCAAGAGCAATAAGAGGAGGTACTTTGGAATGTTGTTAGAACAAGAACAAGACAAAGAAGTGTTGGGATTAGGAACAAGAGGAATGTTGTTGGGGGCTTCATGTTTGGGAGGATTGTTTTTAGTTAAGATAAATGGTAGAGGAGGTAAGTTGGATGAGGATGATTGGTGATTATGGTTAGTGGATATAGCAGAGGGAATTGTCTAGATGAAATTGTTTCATGGGATACATAGAATATGGAGATTATCGATGGTATATATAGGGTTTGGAAAGAGGTTGTGGTGGATCGAGGTTAAGGAACTTTGGTTAAGAAGGTAACCATGATTAAGAGCTTGCACGCATAAGGGCTAAAGAGGTAATGACCTTTATACAAAGTGTCATGTTACTTTTGAATGAAACAAACATCATATTTTACATCACATATATGTAATTGCTTTTGTCTCTCATTTTTTCATTTTTTATATCAAACAATTTAAAGTGACATCAAATATTATCCAAAGTTGTTTTACAAGAAATGTTATTGCTATAATATTTAAAGGGACATCATACATAACTTATATATTTAATTTGTATACTTGTATTACGTGTTAATAAAAATTTGTCACATTGTATACATTATAATAGCTAATTTTGTCATGTATATCGCAAATGTAAGGCAATGAGTGGACACTTAATGGGTTGCGAGCATTAATATATGCGAAACCTAATTAAGAAGCTCTATAACATGTCACATTATGTCAGAATCAGATCACCAACAACACAATGTGTAATCCTTTTCTCTTTTAAATTTAGATAATAGTATAAATATTTTATAGTCCTTAATACTACATTTTCCTGATTGGTTGTTGACTTTCTTTTTTGTTTTAATTTTCGTTTCCAACATCAAGTTGGGATGTGAAACTCTATTGAATCCGTGTCTAATCCATGTCTTCGCAACCACGTCAATGCATGTGGCTATAGGAAAAAACCTAATGTGGAGGGATTAAATTTTATTTATTTATTAAAAAAACATGGTTGATTGCTTCTTTTGTCTATTTCTTCATGCTAAGAGAACTATCGACTTCTGTAAATCATCATCGCCTTCAACTATATCATTCAAAACTTATTCTAAGTCTAAAAAACTAAATATTCAATCATCAACCACAAAACCACCATCTCACCTTCATCATCGAACCAATATATCACTCCACATTTTCAACAAGTCAAACTCAAAAAAATAATACAAACATATTCTTGTTAGAACCTAATGCAAGAAATCTCAAAACCTCAAATAAGGGTTGTGTTAGGATATGTCAGCATTTTTATCTAGGGATGGTAATGGGGCACGACATGCATGAGTAGTGTGTTCCATGTCTATACTTTCATTTTTTGCATATACGCTTTACAGTAGTTGATATTTGTAGATACCGAATGAATTTTCAAGTATAATTATATATTTATATATTTTATAATAATTAATATATTTTTTAATAATTAATATATATATATATAATTATTACACAAATAATAACACTATATATGATAAATTTATCAGTTCAATCACTAAATTTTATTATTAAATAATAAAAATATACAATTTTAAAGTAGTAGAAAATTATAAAGTATTTAATTTAAAAATAAATTTATAGTTATATTTAGATACTCATAAAATATGTATAATGATATTCGTACTCACCCATAAATTATTATTAGCAAGGAACAAAACTACATGGAAAAAAAGTTAGGTACTAAAAAATGTTAGGACATATTTTAGAGCCATTAACATTTATATGGGAAATATATTGAAAAAGATAAAGATTAAGGAGAATAAGTGGTACTCCATTTCACCAAAAGTCTAATAAAAGTCTAACATACAAAATTTCACAATAGAGGGTTTAATACTCGTTCAACGTAAGAATGAGAAAATCTCTTAAATCTTGCTTTCAAAATACTCAAAGAGTTTAGATAAATTAACTTCATCAATTCATTCAAGTGAAAGATGTGATTCTCAAATATAATATGATTTCTAACATGTCATGTATTCCAAATAGTAACAAACCATAGAGAAATCCACGTCTACCTCTTCCTCGTAGTCACATGCAATAAATCTTCATGGTGTAGAAAATGTGTTTTAACATCTTTGTGAATGATAGAAGAAATGTTGAACCAAGAATAGAGTTTTTGCCAAATGCCATAGGATTTTGGGCAAGATAGGAGGACATTATTGATCGACTCATTCCTCCAACCCTCCACATAGTGACTTTGGGTTCTATAAAAAAAGTTTGGGTTCTATAACTATAATTTCTGTGACTCTGGGTTCTATAAAAAAGTCTGGGCTTGTAACGTCCCTTTGAAATTGAGGTGCTTTATGTGGAGACTGTCCTTAGATGGAGTTCCGACTAGATTGAATCTAGCTTAGCATGGAGTCCTTGGAGTTGAAGGTTTAACAGGATGTGTCTTTTGTGGCTGCTTGGAAGAATATGTTGATCATTTATTCTTCTCTTGTCCCTTCTCTGATGGTGTTTGGCAATCAATCTATTCATGGTTCGGGCTTCATTCTGTTTTCTCAAATACTGTTAGGACTAACTTCCTATCTCATTAGTGCTCTTTGCGGTTGGGTAAGAACTATCATCAACAATGGATGTCTATTTGGTTTGTCATTCTGTGGTCCATTTGGTTGGCTAGAAATAAGGTTATCTTTGATCACTCCTCTTGTCACTTTGATGATGTAATTTTTTCTATTCAACTTCACTCTTGGAACCTTCTTTCTGCTCGCTTTTCTCCTTTTCCTTTTTTTTTCTGGATTGGGTTTGGAGCCCTTCAATCTATCTGAATTAGTTTGTGTAATTCTGTAGTGGATAGGAGCACCGCTTGTTCTCCAAATTCTTCTTTTTTAATACATTATAATTGCCGATTAAAAAAACCCTCCACATAGTGCACATCTTTTCGAAATATTGGGAATTAAGGCACTCTTCTTAGTAAATCTAACTTTATAGTTATTATGTTTATGATTATCTTCCAAGCTACACATGTTATCTTTGTTGGTACATATGTTGACCAAAGTTTCTTGAGTAAGTCTTTGTTACAATTGTCTTCCTTTTGCAAGAACTACTGGTAAGCACTTTTGAATGAATATTTGTCTCCTTTTGTCATGAACTCAAATCCATGTACAACCCCTTCAAATTTAGGCTTTGTTGATGCTAAGAAAGGATATGGTTCTTCAATTTCTTCTTGTTCTCATTGAAAGAGACTCCTCCAATTTATTTTCCATGTTCACTCGTTATTCCTCCATTCCCCTAACTCTCTAATTGTGGGGTCTTTGCTTTAAAGAGTCTTAACCTATATAATATATAGTAGCATGGACATAACTTGTTTACTTGTTTTAATTTTTCATAACTTATATTTAACTTATTTAAAGTATGATATGTAAGTTTATTTAAAATCATATTTTATTATAAGACCTTTAAATTGATCAACAAGTCTTCATTTAAATAGGCTTGCTATCAATTTACTTTTAAATAGACCTATCTAATATAAACAATAAGTTACATTTTTTTAGATTCGAATCTCACATATAATTTACTTATATTAAATAGTGTATTCCATTAGGCTTAATATGTTTTTTTAGATTACCTAAAACTTAAACCTATACTATTTTAAGCTACATTGATTTCTTAAGAAGTCGTATTTATGAAAAAATCTAATCCAACTTACTATAGGCTTGATAATAGACTTTTAGAAGCGATCAAGCATGTTTCCACTTAGTTTTTTCGTTTTTAACTTTTTTCCTTTTTCATTGCTGAAGGGAAGTATGATATGTGCTGGTCTGTTCTTATCCAGAAAACTGGGATAGTACGATTTGTTGAAAGCAGCTATTTCCAAACATGATCCATCACGTATTGAACGTGTGTGCTTGCTACTTTCACGAATAAGATCAGACATTCGCTCGCAGTAGACCCCATATATATAAAGTATGCCTATGCAGCAATTGCTTATTATAGAAGAATTAAGAATACCCATTCGTATTAAATGAATTTCTTATTATAAGATGCTTAGACTAAGCATGTATGTACTAACATTATGTCTTTCTAGCTAATTAATTAGTATCCGTTCGTTCTCGAACATGCATGGAAATATCGTAAGAAATAGACTTGCTTGTCATTACTGTTGAAAAATTTATTTGAATATTGCTGAGAAATAGATCGTTCATTATTTACAAAAAAAATTGAAATTTGAGTTGGTTGGTGAGTCAGTTTGATTAATACCATCTTCTAAATGTTAACTTTTTCTTTCTTTTATTTCCATTGAGAAGTTGGCGTGACCCAAACCTTTTTTTCTCAATGGATTATTTAACTGTTTTTTGTTTTTACTATTTTTTTTTTATAAAATAGCAATGACTCTCAGATTTGTCTTTGGTACAAATAATTTTGTTTATAGTTGGAAGTCTATATTGCCCTAACTGTACTGAATTCTCAATAAGATTAAAGAAATTTGCATAGCTAACCATGGGCCAAAGGCATTTTTCTATGTTTTAGCAATAACTTAACCAAATAAATTTCCCGTTATTGGTTAACCTTCAAAAGATCAACCTTACCCCATCTAGCGCAAACAGCAATAATGAAATTTTAGTATTAAAGTTTTATATCAATTCCGTTAACAGTCCTCTATAATAATTTGGAAATCTGAGTGAAATAAGTTATCTTTAAGAACTAATAGGATTAAATACAATTAAATTTATTTTTATACAAGGAAAATATATTAATGAAATTCAAAGAATATTGTAAACAATTAAATTCATAACAAAGGGCTTAAGCATCAAATGGAAAAAGAAATAACCTTGCCGATGCTTGCATTAAACCGATTCCAAAATATAACAATAAATTAAATCACAAGCTTTGCTTATTAAAGTAATATCATTTATAAGGGAAGTTATAGATGATCAAATGATAAAGATAAAAGACTTAGGAAGTAGATTGATAAGGAATTTGAGGGTTACATTTAGTCGCCTGAGCTAAAATATGTTTAAGTATTAAAGTCCATTGAAAATATGATTGCACTTGTAATCATTTGGTCATCCTCTCTCTCTTTGTGACCAAACTTTTGAGATAGAATCAGACTCAAATATTTTAACAATCTTGGTACTAACAAGTGTATGGGTTGAACATTTCTATACTGCTTTATTTAGTAAGTAGAATAAAATTTAGGAAGATAAATTAGAAGGATTTCAAATTATTGCTTTTAATGCAAAGTTTATATTTAGAATTCCCTTGTTTTCTTGTATACTTCTTAGCATGCCCTTCTAATAATTATTTATTGTTGCTGATAAAGTTCTAATAAGTACTTTAATTTGTAAGGAAACGAGTGCTCATGAAATAATCAGATGATAGTTTGCACATCATTATACATGCAAAGCTAGAATTAATGAGCTCAGATAGGTGATGGATAGCCGGTTGGGGGTTTGTTTAGAGACAAAATGAGATTAGTTAGGAAAAATTAGGTTGTAGTTGTGACTTCTTCTTAGAAGTGATTCAAAAACTGGGTTAGTTTAGTTTGTTTGAAAGTTTCTGTTTTTTTTTTAGTTTTGTTTGTTGTAATACTTGCTATAAATAGCAAACTATCCTTTTGATAAATCAATAAGAAAACCATAGAAGTATTATCCATTTCATCTTTCCTAATTTCCTTACAATGCGAGAATAACAAAACAACAACCCTTAAAATTGTTATTTAACAGTGTTTATGGGATGCTTTTTATATGAGTGTAGTAGTACGCAAGGTTATATTTAACAGTTTCGTTGAAGCACGTAGAAAGTAGACATTTAACAGCGCTCACTGAAGCAAATATTGTTAAATGTCTACTTTCTAAATAAGACAATATCTCTCCCACACATTCTATCAAACACGTGACAAGCGTGTCCAACTCCACCATATTTATAATATATTTGTTAAATCACCAACGATTTCATCTACATTCAATCTTAACAGATTCCAATATTATAAAATAACATATGACTAATGAGATCTTATGCAAAATGTTCATACTTTCTCCTCCAATTTACAAGTCCTTATAGAGTGTTCATGTGTTCCTCAATGATCAATGCAAGCTGCAAATACAAATAAAAAATGACATCTCTAAACAAATTGCAAAAGTTATAAAAAAAATACAAAATTAGCAGCAATTGAGAAAAAAAAACATTTACCATTATACTCAAACTGTGTGTTCTAAACTAGTGAATCATAGCCAAAAACCTAGAACATCATAGTTGCATAACTTCACAACAAATAAAGATCACACTATTAGTGAAATGTTTTCA
Organism: Lupinus angustifolius; assembly: GCF_001865875.1. Taxonomy (NCBI): domain Eukaryota; kingdom Viridiplantae; phylum Streptophyta; class Magnoliopsida; order Fabales; family Fabaceae; genus Lupinus; species Lupinus angustifolius. The sequence goes on along the minus strand of NW_017721674.1, from coordinate 36,596 downwards.
CCAAATTGATCATAAATAAACTAATTATTTAAAAAAAATAACGATTCAAATGCATCAAAGACTTGTTATTTATGGTGTAAATGCAAGCATCAAGATTGAATCAAAAAGAAATAAATGAGCTAAAATAAGATAACAATTTACCTTATGCTTGAAGAGAAAAACAAAAAACTGACAACCAGCTTGAAGAGAGAAACTAAAAACATAAGAGGAAAAAAATGTAACTCATGGAGAAGTAGAAAATTAAGAGAAATAATAAACTGAGTGATATATGTATTATTGTGTGTGAGATTTTGTTTTTGAATTTGAAAAGATTTATGCTTACTAAAACAAACGTTTAATAGCGTTCAGTAAAGAAGTGCTATTAAATATATGAATGAATGTATGATCTTTAACAACACTTAACAATGCTTCCTTTAATAAGCACTATTAAATATAATACTTTTAATAACGTTTGCTTCAATAAGCGATGTTAAAGATAACACTTTTAATTGCACTCATTGAAGAAATGTTATTAAATATATGAAGTTTGACCTTTAAAATCATTTTCTCTTCTTTCACTTTAGATTTCAATACAAATTTCTCTTCTTTCATCACAACTGAATCCATTCTTCTTCTTCTCCACTCTTTCATTTTTTGTTCTAAATCCCAATATCTGGTATCAAGAGCGTAGGTGAGATCCAAGCAGTGAATTCAAAGAGTGCAAATTTCTCAACAAACATACTCGTCATCAATAGCAAAAATTGAAACAAGTGGCGCATAAAAATGAAAGCAATCTTGGGATATCAATATGTGAGTGTGCTCATAGAAGAGGGATTTCCAGAACTCCTTATAAATCCCACTGAGGTAGAAATGGTGACTTACAAGGAAAATAGGAAGAAAGATTGTAAGATCTTGTTCATACTCCATCAATGTGTTGATGAGACTCATTTTGAGAAGATTGTAGGGGCTGCGACTTCCCAAGAAGCTTGGAGAATTCTGGAAAAGTGTAGTGTAACACCCTAGTTCTGACATGTGACCTCCCAAACCCATGAATATACCGAGCATGTCACCGGTAACACCCTAGTCCTGACATGCGACCTCCCCAACCCATGAATACATTAAGCGTGCCACCCACCAGCTTAAATACCCCCTGCAGTATTTTATTCCCCACAAAGGGGAGCCTCCCGCGGCTCGAACCCATTACCTCAGGGATAAATAGTCATTATTCACACGAGTCGCTACCATTCACATGAGTGTAAACACTTTATAGAGCATATCTTATGAGATTATATCATTGTTGTGTCTCGTCTCTTGGTTTGATTGGTCTCTTGGCATACTTGATTCATTGGATGATGTTCATGGAAATTTTGATTTGATTCTTTTACTCTTGTGTGTTTGATTTTGCCCATTTCATTGTGAAGTATGTGATTTTCTTAGGTTTCTAGTTTTTATGATCTTCTTGCATGACTCACTTTGGTGCATATTGGTTAGCATAGCCTTATTTCTTGATTTTGCCCAGGAGTGCAAAAAGTTAAGTATGGGGGTACTTGATGAGCAATATATTACACACTATTCATAACCTTAATTTAGCATGATTGATGATTCTTGGTGTCTAATTGACTTTGTTTCACATGGTTTAGTGTTTTAGACTTTATTGGACTAATATTCCTAAATTGAGTTAATTTGGGATTATTTGGCCTGATTAAATCTATTATCATTTTCAGATCACATTTGGCACCAATGGTATTTTGGGCATTATGGAAGTCGAGGATGTGTGTTGAAGTGAAGATTGTATTTTTATTTTAGGAGTTGTTTTTTTGTAATTTAGCTTTGGGCCCATTGTTTAGGCCCAATTCAGTTTTATGTGTGTTGGAGGGGTTAAATTCGGATTCCCCACTCCAAACACACACTTCATTTTTCCCTCATTTTGAAATATACACATTTCCATTTTCCCCTCTTTTGCTCTGTTAGGGTTTCACTCCTTCTTCATTTTTCATTTTCGGTTTGTTCTTCCATTGCCATGGAAGGCTAAATTTATGGACTAAGTTCCTTTGGTAATGTATCACAACTCTTGAGGTTTTGTTATTAATGCATTTTTGGTTTCTTTATTGTTGATTTCTTCTATCTTATTTCTGAATATGGTTTGCTTAATTCCATTGCTTAGAAACTGGTTGGTTGAGTTTATCTTCACTTAGTTGATTTACTCTCTCGTGCATGAATGCTTATTTCTTCATTTATTGTTGATTTTGCATAGTTAGAGGTTTAGGTTCTGGAACTTTAAATTGATTATCGCTTAATTAATTGATTCTCAACAAATTCGGAAGTTAATGGTTGGAATCTGAAAATAATCCTTTGAAACTGAGGATTGAGTTGTAAACAAATGAACCAAAGGGATTTAGCCGTTTTATTACATTGCTTAACTACTGTTCTGAACTTGATTTATGTTCATACTATCCAACCACAAAAATCCCCTTGTGTGTGTGAGTATAAGGTGTTTGAAGCTTTTCTTAAAAGATAATCATTGGGAAATGACCTAGGAGTCACTTCCTAGTACTGCAATTTTAATTGTTATATTATTTGTATCGGGTACTGCCTCGATCAAGGCCACAAATCTGTATACCCCTCAGCACAATGGGCCATATATTCTTGCTCTCAGAATCATATTAAACACGGTAAGGAGTATGCTAAAACAAAAACACGTTCCACACACATTTTGGGGTGAAGCAAACATAACAACTGCATACATTCTCAACAAATGCCCAAATAAAAGGCTTGACTTCATGGTTCAAGAGGAAGCTTGGTGTGGAATCAAACCAACTATCAAGCATTTTAGAGTTTTTGGCTCACTATGCTATAGACATGCCCCTGATCAAAGGAGGAGAAAGCTTGATGACAAAAGTGAGCCTATGATCCTTATAGGATACAACTCAATTGGAGCATACAAGTTGTACAATCCTAAGTCAAAGCATGTCCTCTTCAGTAGATATGTATGCTTTGATGAGTCAACCTCCTGGTGTGAAGCTCAACCTAGTACATAAATACTTCCTAAGATGTAGATAGAATGGGAAGAAGTTGGACCAGAAATTGCTATCAATGAGGAGACAATGAGTCTTGAGCCTCAACAACAAATTGATGAGAAACCAACAATAAACATGAACTTTCCATCAAGACTTGGTGATTATCAAGTTTAATCTGATAACACAATCACTAAGGAAGGAGACTTAATCCAACACCTAGCTCTAATGGCTGACATTGAACCTATTGGAATTGAAGAAGCCATTTACAACAAGGTTTGAAGATCAACAATGAATGAGGAACTAATGAGTATTGAAAAGAATCAGACTTGGGAAATGATGGAGCTACCTCAAGGTAAGAAACCTATCACAGTCAAATGAGTTTTCAAGGTGAAGTATATATATGATGGATCAATTTCCAAGCACAAAGCAAGGTTGGTAGCCAAAGAGTTTATGCAAAGAGAAAAGATAGATTACTCAGAGGTGTTTGCCCATATGGCAACGATTGAAATAGTAAGACTTATTGTAGCAATTACTAGTCTAAGAAATTGGCAATTATGGTAGCTAGATCTGAAATCAACCTTCCTCAATAGACCACTTGATTAAGAGGTGTTCATAGCACAACCACCTGGTTTCATTTGCAAAGGACATGAGCATAAGGTATTCAAGCTAAAGAAAGCATTATATGTCTCAAAACAAACACCTAGAGCTTGGAACAAAAGGATTGATTCCTTCTTCACAAGTGTTGGCTTTGTGAAATGTTCAGTAGAACATGGAGTGTATGTCAAAACCTCAAGTTCAACTAACATATTGATCATATGTTTGTATGTTGGTGATTTGGAAATTATTGGAAATTGTGCAATAGATATTGAGTCACTAAAGCAAAGCCTGAAAAAAGGAGTTTGAGATGTTCGATTTGGGAATTTTATACTACTTCTTAGGTTTGGAATTCTCATACTTTGGAAAAGGAATCTTCATGCACCAAAGTAAGTATATCTTAGAAGTGCTTGAGAAATTCAATATGTTGGATTGCAATTTAGTAGAAACTCTAACTGAGCCAAATGTGAAACTGGTAAGGGATGAAACTGAGATCATGGTTGATTCAACTCTGGTGAGGCAGCTTGTTGGGAGTTTGAGATACATTTGTCATATCAGACTAGAGATCATATATAGTGTTGACTTGATTAGTAGGTTTATGAGTGATCCTAGACAATCACACCTACTAGCAACCAAAAGGATCCCAAGGTATCTCAAAGGCACAATGGGATTTGGAGTACTTTTCACTCAACAAAACAAAGAAAACACTAATCGGGATCTCACAACTTAATCAGATTCAGATTTGTGTGAGGATTTTTTGGACAGAAAGAGCACAATGGGCCAGATATCCATACTCCTAGGGTCACCTATAACTTGGAATTCAAAGAAGCAATCAATAGTGACCTTATCAATCTGTTTGTTGCCTGCTCAACTGCTTGCCAGCAATCTGGTTGTCCTCTATGCTCTGTGAATTGGAAATGAATGTTGCAAAAGAGCATGAGCTACTGGTCGACAACAAGTCAACAATTGATTTAGCCAAAAACCTAGTATCCCATGGTAGAAGCGAACACATTGACACCAAGTTCCATTTCCTTCGAGATCAATTAAGAAAAGACAAGATAAGATTGAAGCATTGCAAAACCGATTCACAACTAACTGTTATCCTAACAAAGCCATTGAAGGCTAATAGATTTAAGAAGCTAAGGGAATCATTGAATGTAATAGATTTTGAATCAAGGTATGATGTTGGAAGTGATTCAAAAACTAAGTTAGTTTGAAAGTTTCTGTTTTTGCCATATTCAATTAGTTTTGTTTGTTGCAATACTTGCTATAAATAACAAACTATCATTTTGATAAATCAATAAGAAAATCACATAAGTATTATCCATCTTATCTTTTCTAATCTCCTACACTTTAGATATCAATACAAATTCTCTTGTTTCTTCTCCATTCTTTCATTTTCTGTTCTGAATCCCAACATGACTATAACATATAGTTGTGAGCTTGTAGCATGTAGCTATAAATTAATATTTGTAAAAGTAATTGGAAGTTTATAATTAATTGAAGTAAAATTGTTCAATAAAACTAGATACCAAACAAGCTAAAATTTGTTAAATGAACATAACAAGATATTTATTATTTGTTTAGTTAATTATTCATTAATTTATAATTATTAATTTGACTAACTAAATATGTAGATAATTACATGTATTTTAATATTTATTTTGTGTAAACTTTAATTAAGTGTTATTTAATATTTTTATGTGCATGTCCACAAATTCTTTTGTTTACTCCACTTTTATAATAAAAGATATAAATCTCAACCCAAGAGAAACGAATGATTAATAGATATTCTAATGTGAGTAAATTATGTACTTTGATAAAGTTTTAAATAGTAAAACTGGTGAATGAATGGTTAAAAACTATTTTTGTAATATAACAAATTTCAAACCCTACAAATCACATTTTCATTAGCTACAAACTCAAATTAAATTACGTGCAAAACTAGGAGCTCGCATCGAGGAAGATACCGTAATCTATTTACTCCGACAAAGATTTGCTAGCCCCCTACATGTTCGTACAAAGTTTCCACTTTCCCATGCTATCGACAAATTTATTAGTCAACGGTCAACAACCTAGCACTTAAAACATAGGGGATTCCATACACGTAGCATGCCTGTTCCTATAATCCTATTCCACTTTATCCTTTTATGGATGAATCACTTTATCGGTTTATAGCTATGTAAAATGCTAATAAGTAATTTTAGGATATTGCTACAATATTATTTAGGAATTAAAAAACTATATTGAAAGGGATTTATTTAATATTTTAAAATATTTAAATTTTAATATCCAATGTGATTATTTTGTATATATTTTTAAATAATACACTTAAAACATATGTTAATATTCCTTTAGATAGTTATGGCAGAAGGTTTAAGAAATTGAGTAAGTTCAAATCTGATATATAATATATTATTTAGGTGATCTCATGGTTATGGTAGAGAATTTAAGGAATAGAGTGAATGCGGTTGTGGTTCATCACAACAAATTAAAAAAAGAAAGTTACAAAGTAAGCTGATGATTAAAGTGAAATGTCTAAGGAATTGTGTGAATACGATTAAAGATTCAAATCTCACTCAGAACAAATACTAATTTTAATTTCTAGATAAAAAATATATTATTGTACTCTAGATCATTTACCTTGCTAACTTTTATATAGCAACATTTACATAAGGAGGAGCAACATTATTTTGTTGCACTTTTTAACTAAGTTTGGACTTGGGTGGAAAACAGAGAAGAGAATGATGTGTTTCGGTTAAACAATCCTCTTGTTCGTAAATGTTATAAAAAAAAGTGGAAAATAGGGAGATATTGACATGATTATCTAACGAGTGAAATAAACAGTGTCGAATAGACGCATACTATTCATGAAAATGCAACGACTTTATTTTAAATCGGAGATTCTTCTTTTAGTGCAAGCTTTTTGAGATACTTTGCTTTCCTTTTTCTTCTCTTTAGTTAATTTAAAGGACAATCCTTTACAATAATGTATGTCACAAGCCATATTTCTCATGACCATGTGTTACTGAAAATCTTACGGATGATGTTCTTAGCTTGCAATAATGCAGTACTGAAGTACATTCAAACGCCATTCACACTCAAGGAATGGAGAAAGTTGTACATGTGCTTCAAGAGAGAAAGTATTGAATGAGAAATTTCCCTTAGAACTTGATCAATTTATACACCGAAAATTACATCAATCAAAGACCTAATATGGAATGACAGGTAGGATGAAAGAGCTAGATAGGAAGAGATAGTATATGAATGTAAAATGCTCTTACTCTAATATCAGATGTGCTCTTACTCTAATAGTAATAATGAGACTTGTGATAGCAATAATAATACTAGTGGTGATTATGGTGGTGGCCGATAGTCTTCAAAATTAATAAAGGATGGGTGAAAAAATACACTCATATCATATTATTTCTTTCCTAACCTATAGAAAATATAGTAATGAGTGCAAGAAATGATAAGTCATTAATCAACATGATAAACTCACAAGATGATATAATTTATGCTATAGATTATTTAGAGTTAATAGTGATTTTGGTAATCATAATATTATAATGTCGCTAATTTAGTCTTCTAAATAATGGATTTGATCCAGATTGGTTCTCAGACTTGATTTTCTATAAATTGAACATAATGGATTATTATTTTGCACAATGATATATAAATCTTAGGTTTTATATTACTCATATTAGTTGCATTTGTTGTTTTTGGTTGAGTTTTCTTTAATTTGTTGTATTTGGGTTAGCACCCTTATATCTTTTATTGAATCATTTTGCTTGTCCAAAAAAATCTACTCTTCTAAAGAAATTATCCATATATTAATTCTTCAAACATTAATTTAGCACCAAGTTATAAGTTTCTCATTAACACTTACACTATCACTAACTTAATACTCTAATTTTTAATATCATTATAATAATGGACAAAATTTTCCACCAAGTCGTTGATCTTTCCAAGATTAAATCTTTAATATATGATTAACGAAAATAAAGAGAAAGAAACTACATATATTAGGAGGAATTAATATATTATAGAATCTTGGATGAAATGTTGTTTTGGTACTACCAATAATATTCATTCACCTTTTGAGTAAACATTAATCTCTTTTGGGTGTATTTTTGTCTCTCCCAATAAGTGTCGTTCATAGGAATCGAATATTAATCTTTTAATCACCCTGAGATCTAGTGGATCTTACACTATTATATTAACACCTTATTAGTTTAAATGCAATGTAATAATCAATATAAATATTATAATATTATACATGGTTAAATAAAATATTTATTTAATAGAAAATATATTTTTTCTCAAAAATAGCGTTTAATTAGAAAATATTAACAATAAAAATAATTCAACGAAAAAGTCATTTTAATACTCAAAGTAGGTATTAAATAAACTATAATGAGACCGAGAAGTCTCAAATTGTGGTCATTAACCAATTAGAATAAATCTTAACATACTAAATATCATAAACCAACACGATGTTGGTCTAGTAGTGTAAGACCTCATTAAATCTTTAAGGTTGAGGGTTCGATTACTGGGAGCAACACTTGTTGAGAGGAGCAGTCACGAACTCTAAAAAAGATTAATTTCTTATCTAAAAAGTGAGGATATACCCTTGATAGTACAAAAAAATACAAAATATCATAACGTATTATTCAAATGATAATCAAAATTAGTGCATTAAAATTATTTAATTATATAATATAAATTATTTACACATTTCACTTCCACATAAAAATTGGAGACTTATTGGAAAAAATGCACAGTTTCTCATATCTATTATGGCCAAGTTTTTTTCTTATGTATGTGATAAGTTAGATCACCTACCTCAACAATCACAATATCAATGGCCTTCCTGAATCTAACTCTAAGTAATGATTTATTATCTGTTTTTTACTCTATTTGTTATTTTCACAGTAATATTTTTAACAATGGTCTTGTTAGTTTAGTGGATGATAGAAATAATTGTTTAACGTAGGAAACAATTGTCTTAAATAAAGACATCATATATTTGATAGAAAATAGTTGGAGAAGTATTTTAGTGGGTTGAAGGGTTTATGTATAGGATTATTATCACTGAAATGAGTCAGCTATGTTGAAGCTCCCATACATTACAAGTAATATCTATCATAATGCATTTTGGATAGAGATCTCTATATACATGCTAAACATTATATATCTTGTCACATGCTATAGAATTTTCTAGAAAATTAGGGCACAATTCAACACTTTACTTTTCATTGTCACAATTTTCTAAAACATAGAATTCTTTAATTGCAAGATTTTCTCTTCCTCTCATCCTTGACACTCAAATGATTGTTATTAAACTCCAAATTAGAACTTTTACATTCTTTAATATTTAAAATAGTTATGAGTTTCCTTGTCGACCTTGTTAGAGGACTTTTGACAAAAACTCTTTTTAGTTTTTGAGTTGTATGTCTTGTTCATTTTGATAGGGATTTCTGAAATGAGCTCTAATCTATATTGTATCTTCAATCTTCTTCTTAGACTTATATTTAGTAGAGTCTCGGAAGCCGCATGTCTTCCATATTAGTCATTACATATGCATGTATTTTCTTAGATAAGCTTGAGCATTCAGAGGCCACATATTTGATGAACTTAGACAAACATAAATGATAGTTGAGTTGAGTTTGTAATGGCTATGAAATTTTAGAAGTATTTTAGTATTGACATAATATTTGTTTGGAGTTGTAAGTTGTTGTTATCAAACCACATTTGTGAAACAATAGTTAAGTAACTATGTCTAGTATATGACCAAATATAGCTCTAATACCATTAGTTGGTTTAAGTTGATGATATACATGATAGCTGAACATATAAGAAAATTACCTTAGATGAAAACATCAATATTTGATATAATAATAGTTGAAGGAGTATTTTGGTGGAATATGCTGCCTAGATTTTTATATACGGCACATCCCCATTCACTACCGTATATTACATTTCACGAAATATACAAGGCCAATTGTTGAATCGGAAGTTTATGTCCCATAAATCTCATATATGAAATTTGATTTACATTGAATATTATTATACATGTGATATATAAAATTAGAATAAATATATCATATGAACAGCATGTCATCTCAATATTTAACAAAATATTAACCCATATCTATGGGCTCTAGTGGCAACGAGCTTGATCTTTTCAAACAAGGTCTCATATTCAAAAATTGGTAATTACCATAGAAATTGCTTTGTCACCTTATTGTGTTTTCATCACTCAAAACGAATTAGTCTGAGTCCAAGGCTTCAGATCTATCGAGTGCCTAAAAAATATAACAATATTATTTATATAATATTTATGATTCTCAAAGAATATTTCCTCGCGTCACTAATAAAGTGACATAATTTCCATAAAAAAACAAATAATCGAATTAGAGTGGACAGCACTAGTATAAGTGATAGAAATCCCATAAAAAACTAATTAATAGGATGAAAGTAGATATGCACAAACAAATTATTGATGATAGCAACCATTATAAAATTATGAAAAAGTAGTATATGTGTAAATATGCCCAGACAATATTCTTTTAAAATTAATCATCATATGCATGATCCTTTTGTCCCGAAAATATCATTGTATGATCCAGAACATTTATTTATAAACTAATCCGATCCTAAAGTTAAAGAAGAAGCGTGGCTGCTTCCGCACCAGTTAATCTAGTTAGTTACCCTTATTATTTTACTATAATAAAAGCTCCACTATTAAAAAAGCATGAATTAGTGGATAAAAAAATACTCGTACCCATCGTTATAGTAAAGTTAAATGATTATTGAATGAAAGCACCGAATCTATGACCTGTGGAGAGTGATAAGAGATTATCAAACCTCTCAGGATCATATAAAAGGACAATTAACACAACCAGTAGGATGCAACTACATACAGTTTTTTAAATACAAAAACAGGAAAGGAACGTTGCCTTTGTAGCAAAAGAGAAAGTTGTAGCTATAGCAGATTCTTGAGGAGAAACCCTTGGAGGAAAACTCAAAAGACAAGATTCAAGTAGAATTATTTGCCCAACTTTTGATACTTTAATAGAATCAATTTATCATAGGTGCATGTGCATGAGTAGTATCCTATATTAGACAAATACTCCATGATCAACCCAATATGTGTATGTTAATGGCAATAATTATGAGGTAGGAGAGGTAACCTTTCCATATTGGGAAAGTGACCAGTATGCATCAGCCACCTCAAAAAATCCCTTCATACTATTATAAGCAGTGTTGTTAATATGATACCGGTCATCAAACCGGTTAGAGTACTGATATAGTGGTATAACAGTTCAACCAGTGGTTCACTAATTAAATCGCATACCGGTGAAATTAGATATAAAAATATAATATATTATCATTAATGTTAAAAAATCAATAAAAAACCAATATTTTTTTCATTTTCATTAAAAAATTAATTTTAAATAAAAATCGGTCGGTATGACTGGTACGGTTCAATTGAAAACCGACTGGTATGACTGATTTTGACCAATTTTCGTCGGTATAATTACTCGACCGTACCGGTATTGAGACCGACTCACCGGTTAAACCGATCAGCACAAACTAGTTTTCATAATAATGATTATAAGAATACATGGGCCATAACATGAGCACCAAGACAACCCTTAGAGCATCAATATCCATACAATTTTAGAAGGTTAGTGAATTTTTTATTTTTATTTTTCCCCATAATGTCATATTAGTTAAGCAACCCAATTAATATTTTTATTTAAATTTCTACACATTTTAAAGAGAATTGAACTCCTCTAGTCTACATTTTGCACAATATGCACAAATTTTGACCATTTTATATGGTTATGATTATGAAATCCTAATTTTGTACAAACTATATAAAAGAAAAGAAAAATAAAGGACAAAAAAAAATAAGGTGAGAAAAAAGAGTGAATCATGTTAACTATTAAGATTTGTTTATGGAGAAAATAAGAAAATGTGAATAGTTTGTGTTTTTAAGGGTGGACACATGTTAATTATTAGCACTATCTCATTTTAAAATCAATAAATTTTTTTACTATTTTTTATATTTAAAACCAAAATGGTGGATTTAAAAATAAAAATTTGATGATTCTTATTTAATTTTAAATATAAAGTCAAATATAATTTTATAAAACAAGGACTATAAGAGAGACCAAAAAGCACCCGAAAATATAAGGACACAAGAAAATAACTAATTTTTTTTTTTTTTTGCATCATGCTGACTCAACCACAATTATGTGTGTCACGCTCACGCCACACTTGCTTCAACAACATCACCCATCCTTGTAGTTAAGCCACAAATTGTACGATAATAGGTTCTTAGTATGTGTCAAAGAGCATCTCCAACAAAATAAAATAAAATTTTTATTTTTATTTGGGTCTCATACGTTAATTTATATTTATTATAAATTTTCATGAAAGAAGAACAATATATAACTTTTTCTATAATGTCAAACATTATTCTTATTTTTACATGGGTCCCACAACATCTACATTTTTTTACAACATCTATATTTTCTTACAACATCTACCTCTATCTTTACTTTCCTTTGGTCTGGAACAATCAAGAGTTGTTCTTATTTAAGAACAAAAACTAGAAAATAAGAATGACACAATGAAAAATAGAGTAAAAATGTTCTTATTTCATTAAGAATAACTTTAAGAACAACCACTGTAGTTGCTCTAAGCTTTTATGTGTCACCTCCTACACACGTTAACCTCGTACATAATACATGTCACAAACACACACAATCGTATGTGTTGCTTTATGATGTGGCCACTATTTTTCATCTAGGTACCAGCTTTGGCACATGCAATGTCAGCCTACCAACCCATAGTTTTCTATACTCGATTCTTCCCCGATGTGTATAGGGATGTTTGTGGTTAGCTTGGATTGACTTTTAGGGGGAAAATAATCTAATCCAAAGATATAAATTGAAAGTGCAAAGTGTCAAGGATCACATTAGCAATGCTTTGCCAATGTTTTGATGAAGATAAGGTTTTATTAAAGCTTGAAGATGGCTCAACAATCAACATGTCTAGAGCTCATTGGTCATATCTAGACTAGGTTATATCAATAGAGTCATAATTCTAAGCAGTCAGGGATGTGTGAAGGTAAGTGAGTATAGGTGAGGTAAACTTAGATGCAAGTCTCTCAAGCTATTATAATTGTCATATCATATTCATGAGACATATCATCTAGTTAATTGTATGTTCATTCATTAATCATACATGTTATGTGTGCATATTAGGCATAATATAATTGCTAAAACATGTATAGGAGTTAAGCATAACATATGAGTAGTTTGCCTTTTGAATCACGTGTTTAAATATGCTAGTTAATCGATTAACGTGATGACTTAATCGATTAACTCAACAATTTTTCTGTTATATCAATTTTTCTGTTACAACTGGTTTCTACTTAATCATGTTACACTGGTTAATCGATTAACGTGGTAACTTATCGATTAACAGGTCTGTTTTATGTTATAATTGTTTTCTGTTTTATCTGCTTAACTGATTGCAACAGTTTGAAGTGTCAAAACTGTTTTGTATAAATTTAGGCAAGTTGCAGAAACACATATTATTGTTTAGGATTGACTAGAGAGCACATTTTCGTGATTTACTTTGTGTTTTGCAGAAAGAAATGCATGTGTGAGGAAGAGAGATTAACATGTCTAATTGAAGTTGATTCATTGTTATTTGCATGTTCTTTTTCATATGCTTAATCTCATCCTTTTCTTTTTCACATGTTCATGCATTCTTGATAGAGATTCTTGAAAGTGCAAAGTGTCAAGAATATTAGCCTATGTTTTGATGAAGACAAGGTTCTAACAAAGCTTGAAGATGGCTCAACAATCAACATGCCTTATGCTCATTTGGTCATATCTAGACTAGGAGATAAATTGAGTCTATAATCTAAGTAGTCTGGGATGTGTGCCGTAGTAAGTGAGTATAGGTTAGGTGAACCTAGATGCTAGTCTCTTAAGCCATCATAATTGAACTACCATATTCATGAGATAAATCATCTAGTTAATCGTATGTTCATGCATATATTATACATGTTATTTGTGCATATTAGGTATAATATAAATGGTAAAACATGTATACATATTTCACATAACATTTGAGAAGTTTGCCTTGTGAAACATATGCATAAATGCTCCATTTAATTGATTAACATGTAAGCTTAATCGATTAACGTAACTGATTTTTTGTTGGATATGTGGTTTCTGTTTTAACTGTTTTGGATGTCATTATGTAAGTCTGTTAATCGATTAAATGGTAGTCTTGATCGATTAACGCATCTGTTTTGTGTTATAATTGAAATATGTTTCAGTTGTTGTAACTGCTTAACTGTTTAACTGTTTTTGCAATGACTTAAACCACTTGTTCACCATGCTATAAATATGAGGCTTTACTCAGAACTTATTAGCATTCATTCTATTTGTTTAGGGTTGTATTAGAGAGCATTTGCATTCGTATTTTCACGGTTATTTTGCATGAGAGTTGCATGTGTGAGAAGAGAGATTATGCTGTTTTGTTTCTGTAACATGCTTTATGTTTCTGCATAATTTTATATTCATTTGATATTGCTCACATGATCATGCATTAGATTCTGATTAAAAGAAACTTGTTGTATACTGAAAACTGATTAACTCCCTTGTATATTGATGACTTAACCGATTAGGATAAGGGTTAATCGTTAGTCTTTACATTGTAATATCTTAGGCTTTATGTGCTTAGAATACCTTGATTTTAATGTGTGTTGTGTAGTCTGGATTTGTCTCTTAGTGTGAAATCACCACAGAGATTGAAGTTCTTCATCAAGGCAGGGAGGTCTTGATTTAAGGATAAGATTCTTAGCTGGGGCTTGTTCGCGAGAAAGGTTTTCTCAAGAGGTGAAAGGGTAGAAGTCAAACCAGGTTTTAGAGATCCTAGATATCAAGAAGGGAGCATCTCTTGTGCTTGTAAATTGAATTGGTAACTGTATCTTAATTCAATATTGTGAAGAAAGAAAATCTTCCTGATCCAGAAGGGGAGGCCTGGATGTAGTTTGTAGTGGACCGCAAACGAACCAGGATAAAAATCCTTTTTGCACTGTTCTTTCTTTCTTTATCTTTCTTTTATTTCTTGCATTGATACAGTGAATATATACTTGAGTTTTTGGTTACTGTTTAGTGCTATATAGTTAACACTTGCATGCAAAAATATCTGAAATATATCTGTTTAAAGTGTATCTTAATCGTCGTACAATTTGTTTGCACTATTAATCCTCTTTGTAATTGTGTTAATCGATTAAACCCTTTTGTTAATCGATTAACTGGACTGTTTTTCCAGTAGTTGGGTTGTTGTTAAAAAGCGGTAATTTTTAACCGCTACACATATTCAACCCCCTTCTAGGTGTTCCTAGACCACTGATACCTAACAATTCTTAGAGAGATATTTTCTGTTTACTATTTTTGATTAACTCACATATGCATGATGGCTTGAGCGAATTGTGAGTGGGTTAGTCGTAAGGTTTTTCATTGTTATAATTTGAGCATTATTGTGCTTGGTAAACCTTACTTTTCGTAATCTGTTTTTGTGTATTGGATTGGTCTCTTGGTATCTTACCACCATAGAGATAGAGTGATTCTTCACCAAGACTAGGAGATCTTGAATTGAGAACTAGAATCTTGGTTGGGGCTGGTTCGCGAGAAAGATTTTCTCAGGCGATAGGTAGAGTGAAACCAAGGATTAGATGTTTTAGGATTTCAAGAAAGAAGCATCCTGAGTCTTGTAAATTAAATTGGTGTATGTGATTATACTTGTATTCAATATAGTGAAAAAGAAAATCTCTCAAGATCATAAGGGGAGTCCTGGATGTAGTTTGCAGTGGACCATAAACGAACCAGGATAAAAATCCATCTGTGCAAGCTGTTATCTCTTAATCTCCTTTACATTTCTTACTGTTTTAATGCGAGTTATAAGCTGATATTTTGCATGCTTATACTCTGTCATATACTTGTTAATATTGCATAAACATATCTACTGTATCTCTGCTTATCTGTTAATAAATAACTGTGCAATTAGCTACTCTGATCATTCTACTTCTGTTATGTGTTAATCGATTAAGCCCACTAGTTAATCGATTAACTGGGTTGTTTCTAGAACTGGGTTTTGGTGCGAGAAGCAATGATTGATAACCGCTACACCTATTCAACCCTCCTTCTAGGTGTGCCTAGGCCACTGATACCTAACATAAATAACGTGTAGTCTAGTTTAGTTTGATTGATTTACATTAAGAAATTCGATCCAATCCTAAATCTATGTGGTTTGGGTCCAGTTTGGTTCATTTTTTAATAAAAATTAACAAGTCTAACACAATTTCAAAGTGTCAGTACATATAAAAAAATATGCCTATTTCAAAATAATAAGTTTGGTATGTTTTGATAGTATCAAATTCATAAGAAAAACAATAAGTCTACTTCAAAACTTCTGCTAAAAGTGTGATATACATGCAAAGATTTAAGTGAACATTCATAATATTCATTTGAACTAAAAAAAAATGACAATAAAAATAAAAACTTAAAAGAAAGCAACAATAGTAACACATCAACCTAATTTTAACATTAAGAAATTGTAAACTAATAAGTAATAACATTTTTAACAATAGAAAATATGAAAGAATGTATATTTTAGATTATCAAGTGAAATGTTAAATAGATGCAGAAATGAAATAATATTATTTTTGTATATATGTAATTAATATTGGTCCGGTCAAGTTTCTAAAATTGGAACGAAAAATTGATATGGATGAATCGATTTTCTAAAAACTAGTCCAACACAATCTAAATTGTAGTTTCAATTTTTTAGACTAGTTTTCAGTTTTCTTTTTGGATGAGTTTGAATTTAAACACCCTTAGATACACTGCCAAGTGTCGTGACTTCAACCAGTGGTTTTTTGTGCTGCAAAGTAGAGTTTTTCTCTCATTTTTTACTTTTTTATTTTTATTTCTACTATATTAATAATACTTATAATGGTAAATAATAATTAAATCATTATAAATAAAATAATAAATAATGACTTCAATAATAGTTATGTTGATAAAAAATAATTGTTGGATATTTTATTATTAATAAATTAAATAGCTAATGAAAATGAAATCTAATATGTTATTATGATAATTTTTCATCAAAAAATATATTTTTAGTAGATAATACAATTGATGTTGTTATCATTATAGGCGACCTCTCTCTATTCCTCATTTGATTTGTTATTTTTATATTTTGAAGAGAAAACATTTGTTTAATTTATTAGATAAATATGATATTTATTGTTAGTGCTATTATTGCTAATTATTAATTTTAATCAAAACAAGTTATTTTTATTTTTTATTGAAAATTAAATTAAATGAATAGAAGTGTTGTAATACATTCATTCATAGATAATATGAGGATGAGAGATGATATCATGACCCTTCTTCATCTTTGATTAATCTCAAAAAATGGATATTTGATAAATGATTAAATAAAATTTATCACATAATATATATTCAAAGCAAATAATGTTAATAATTATCATTTTAATTATAGTCAGATTCTAATAACGGTGCAATGAAGTGTTTGGTTTCAAGAAATTTTTTCTATTTTCTATTTTCATTTTCAAAAACAATTTTCATTTTTATGTTTCATTTCCTCAAAATATGTTTGTTATTATCATTTTCATTTTCAAAATCATTAATTATAGACTTCACAATCTAATACATCATTGCAATTAATACAATTCTAATTTTAACCACTAAAGTAGTAAAGTTAATGATTAAGGTTATAATAACTTCAAGTGCATTAATTTTCATCCCAAAATCGTATATTATCTTATCCATCATCCAACTATTTCAGCAATACCATATGGAAAAAAAGAAAGAAAAATTGTTATGTTGATAGATAAAAAATAAATTATATTATAAAGGTGTGTGATGGTCTGGATGAGGGACACCCTCATCGATTGATTTTGGGGTTTTTTTATTAGTGGATAGAGTAATTGAAAAATATATTCTTTCATTCTACATGTTTTGATATTTAAGGTTATGCATCGTTTGAAAAATTATTAAACGATATAAAATTTGGTACAATTGGACTAAATAACTACATTTGGTGCACATTAAAAATAGGATTAAAAAATAAATGAGGAAATATATGTTGAAAATATGACAAATAAGGGTATAATTAGAAAGTAAAATATAAATGTGTATTGAGCTTCGAAAATATCAAAAGATTTGGAATAAAATTGAAAAGTTAAAACATCAAAAGATATTAAATCATTAGTGGAACAAAAATTTTAAAGTTTTCAATAAAATGTCATTTTTTTCATTATTGAAAATGTTGGAAATGACATTTTTTTCATTTTCAAAATTTCTAGAAATGAAGCTCATATTTCCGGAAATATGAAATGAAAACAACAATTCAAATATATTTCACCCTCCTTTATTGTTTCATTGAAAATGAAAAGAGAAAATGGTGAAAGCAAACACACCCTTAACATGTCAATAATATTGAAATGGTTATTTAGACACCTCGACCAAGAACTAATCAAAAGTTGAATCGAACATATAAGATTTGTTGTGTGTTTTGAGTAATTTCAGGATGTTGGTGATTGTTTTGTGAATTTCTTTTGCTATTTTTGAATTAAGAGAGTATAATTATCAAAATATTTTTGCTATTTTTAAGGGTCTTTCTCTACACTATTACTTATAGTAGAGAATTAGACACATGTTCTTATTTTAAATAAATTTCTAACAGTAAAAATTTGAAGAAGATTAAGGGGATATATTGTTATTGCCTCCTCTAATCAAATTCAGATTTTTTTTTTGTTTTCATCATATAAATGTTATTGTAAATAAAAATTTGAAATTAATTCTTTCCTTAATTAAAGAAATTTGAATGAAATATTTTTGAGTTCGAGGACATTCCAGAAAATGTCATTTTTATTTTCAAAAGAACATACTAATTTTTATCGGACCCAAAAACTATTGTAATACCCTAAGCGAGTAAAAATAATTATTTAATCCTAAATCATAAAATTAGTCAAAATCTTCTATTTGGACCCAAAAATATTTTAGTGATTCTAAAAGTTCAAAAATTATTATATCACCTAAAAATAGGTAAAAGTAATCTTTTAAATACTCTAAAATCGCAAAAAGATATTTTATGCCTCATTTTATTTTTAAATTAACTGGAAACTGAAATAGGAGGCAAAAATCATTTGATATCTTTAAATTATTCCAATTGCAATTATTGTATTTTAAAAATGTAACACAATTGATATCAAATTTATTTGATTTTATTTACTTATTTTCTTATTGTCACCTTAATTTATTTATTTACCAATTTTTTAAGAAATGAAATCTCTATTGACTTATTTTTTAATCAAACTGGTTTGTGTGACACAATCAAATTGATATGATATCTAATTTGAATTGATTTGAATATTTTTTGAATGCAATCTTTAATTTATTTGTTGATCGAATTTTGATGAAAGTCAATCTCTAAAGATTCAATTTTTTATTATAAAATATTTTTATGTCAAAAATTAACTTTTGAAGAACTGTGTTTTTTCCATACAAAATTGCATGCTCACAATCTTGAATTCAAATTTCACTTATTCACTCATTTGTTTTCTATATTTACTACAATTTCCTATTCAACAATAAAATATGGTATTGTCG
Organism: Lupinus angustifolius; assembly: GCF_001865875.1. Lineage (NCBI taxonomy): Eukaryota > Viridiplantae > Streptophyta > Magnoliopsida > Fabales > Fabaceae > Lupinus > Lupinus angustifolius. The sequence continues at coordinate 17,266 of NW_017721674.1, read as the reverse complement.
GTTGATTTTGTTAGGTATCAGTGGCAAAATACACCTAGAAGGGGTTGAATATGTGTGGCGGAGCTCAAATTTCACTTTTTGGTTTTTACACCCTTGCTGAAAAATGTCAAGTTAATCAATTATCTCACAAAAGAAACAAAATGATCAGATCAACAACTTGCACAGTTATTAACCAACACACAAGCAGATATACAGCAAATATTTTTATGCAATATTAACAAGCACATAGCAAGGTATAAGCACGCAAAATATCAATTTCAAACTTGAATTAAAACATCTTTAAATGTAAAAGAGAAAATGATAGAAAAGATTGCGCAAACATTTTATCCTGGTTTGTTTTGCTGTCCACTGCAAAACTACATCCAGTCCTCCCCTATGATCTGGGAGATTTTCCTTATTCACTATAGAACACAATGTACGTTACATACACGCTTCCAATTACAAAACTCGAATGCTCCTTTCTTGGAACCCAAAGAACTTCGTCACCCTTGGTTTGTCCTTTCCCAAAACCGCCTCCAAGAAAACCTTTCTTACCGCGATTCGGCCCCAGCCAAGGTATCACTCTTTATCCCAAGACCTCCAAGTCTTTGTGAAGAACACATTACCTAACCGTAGCTAAGATTTTCCCAATCCTTGAATTACAATGCTTTGAGTTATGAATGAGTACTTAATACTCAGATATTACAATAAAGATCAAAGACTAAAACTTAAGCAAAAACTCACAAGACTTCCTAGTCTAATATGAATATGCATGCATGATGTTTTTGAAATTATGAAATCATAAAAAAACTATCTCTTTTTCTTTCCAAGAAACACGAGAATGATGCAAGAAAGCTTTTCAAAGAACATGTAAGATGAATATGAAACTTAAAGCCTAATCATAATCTAATCTTTCTCCTAATGTAACATGCAATATTTTCTCCTAGATATAACAGTGAATAACTCGAAAATATGCAGAGAGAATGATGTAAAAATGTACGGATTCTTGTGCCACATATGCTGAGATTTCAGTTTAAATAGAAAACTATTTAAAGTCTCAGTTAATCGATTAAGTACCCATTTAATCGATTAACGGGTTGTTGAAAATAATTGTTTTAGTTTTTCAGTTTTCTGTTGAAACTATGATTCTATTAATCGATTAACACTATTTATAATCGATTAAAAAGTGTAAAATCAGTTTGTTAATGCATGGTGAACTACCTATATGATATATGCTCATGCAATACATGATTTCCAAATATAATACCTTTAATGCACAAAATCAATGTATTTAAATGCATGAACCTAATTATCATATATTTCTAGATGATGTCTCATTTTAGTAGATTAATTACTTTATTAAGTCTTGTGAGACTCACACCTAGGTTTTCCTAACCTAGACTCAATATCTATGGCAAGCATCTTAGACTTCTAAAAATATAATAAAGAACTATAACCTAAGTCTAATAAGTCTCACCACTTGAGCCCTTGACATGTTGATTGTTGAGATATCTTCAAGCTTTAACTAACTCATTGACTTCATCAAAACATAGGCAAAACATTGATAATGCAATCTTTGACACTTTGCACTTTCATATTTTCTATAAATCAATACACGAATATAGTAATTATATAATACAAATTTATCCGTTCTTTCTCTATTAAACAATGGCTAGATCTCTTTCTTTTCATTGGCGAAATTGATATTTTATTTGTTTGTATACTTCTCCTATAACTTGTGATTTGTATATAAGAGAAGAGATTACTTAGTCCACATCTTAGACATCATTTTTTTAGGGAAATTCAGTAGTTTAGATCTATACACTAATTTAAATCAGTGGTTTTCCCAAGAATTGATAACTAAGATGTGGAGTAAGTTTTTAAACTTAATGTTGGAGTAAGTGAATCCTCTTCTAAGAAAATATATACAACAACCAAAGAGAAAATTATTAAAATTGTTATGAATTTTTAAATAATATTGTGAATAATAATTATATACTTTAAAATGAGTATTATATTTTGTTTAACTTTTATTTGCACATTCTTTTTTCATTTGAGGAATAAGAATATTTATTATTGATGAGATTATGATCTAATTCTATTGAATGCAGAAGTGATCCAAGATATAATTATATTGTCTAATGATGGATAACTACTAAGGGACATATGATCTAATTATATTGATTGTTTTTCGTTGAAGAGATATGTGATCTAATTATGTTAATTGACGAAGGAATCTTTAAATAAGTTGATCAACATTGGCTGCACATGCAAATAATTTCTTAGTCGCGTGAAGGCTTATTCCCAAAAATGGGTACGACATTTCTATGAACTTGGGACGCTGGGTGAGGGTCATACACTTCCAATACAGGTGTTGTATGAAATTTTTTAAACATGATTGGGAGTTCAAGACATTTAATACCATATATACAAATTAGTTATGTTGTAATTATGAATCATATTTATACTAAAGGTTAATTATATTATAATTTAAATTAATAAAATACATGTGGTTTAATGTGCATTTATGGTATACCTACTGCCATGTCATTATATTAAGCCTCAACACTTATTGACTTTGTTTTACCTTTTAGTTTAATTCCCAATGTCATTATAAAAGCAACGTATTTTTTATGCATGAGATTTAGTACATAACAAGATCATAAGAGATATTCTTATTTATTACTAATTATTAGATATATTTTAAAATATTAATTATGATTTTCATTCCGCAATGTATACTTGTTACAAAAAAAAATAGGGTGTTACATTTTGGATCATAGTAATTTGATTCATTATTGATTGTGATATGAGCCACTCATGTGTCTAAACTGAGAACATGTTTGTCATGACTCCGATGACCTAGGTTACTTGGAAATATTAATATTACCTCAATATTGTTGATATGTAGTAGCATTATCATGATATCCATTAGGTGGATTACCACCAACCAAGTTTTGGTGGACATTAGTGGAATCTAGAGTATTGGTAGGATTTTATTGTAAATTCATGACTAGACATAAGATTACAAATTGAGACTATCATAAACTTTATATTTACTTGAAGTATAAGTCTCCTTTGATTAACTTATATGTGTGACAAAATCCTTAAGGTAATATAGGATAAAGTTTTTGTGAGATAAAAAAAAAGTATCTCATTTCAAATCTTTGTTTGGATAATGATTTTATGTAATTGATAATTTTAACTTTTTAGTTTTTCTTTGTGGTTACTAAATATTTTGATAGCATTATTCTATATCATTATTATAATTATATTTAATTGTATTGAATTCAATTATGGTGAAATTATAAAGAAAGTCGAGCTGTAAATTTCTTGAATCATATCTAATTGTATTGAACTTCAAAATTATGATGAAAAAACTTATGAATTGCTTTAAGGGGAAAGTGATGTACTTAAAAATTTGTCAAGATGTGGTTTGGTGTAATTGCACCATTCACTTAAAAAAAAATGTCATGAATAAGTTTGGTGGTGCCATCTAGTGTTATTTTAAAAAAACTCTACCATTTTAGTAATCTAATGCTAGAATATTTAAGAAAGATTAATAGTTATTTTAATTATATTATTTGATGGAATGATTTTTTTTCATATTTATCTTCTATGTGATAGTTTTCACTGACCAAAAATTTTAGATTGTTATTTACTTATGAATCTGATTTCTTTAAGGAAGATTAAATCTTTAAGTAACATAATGAATACAATTTTGATATCATAATAATTGTTTATGTGATTTCAAGGAAGATTAAAGTCTTTTTTTGTATAATTAAGAGTATTACCTCGCATCATGAGTAAGAAAGTAATTTTTAAAGGAGTATGACTATCTCTTCAAACGATTATCAGATCTTTGACATTTTGGTATATCTATGAATCTAATGGATCCTTATACAAATAAATCAATACATAGTTGGTGGAAGACTAAAATATTAATTAACATGGTGAATATGTTTTTGAAATTATGATGAACTCTTGTGCGATTTTAAGAAAGATTAAAGTCTTAACTAACATGATTATTATGTTCTCCATATTATAATTAATATGTGTCCTATTTTAAGGAAGATTGAAGTCTTAATAAATACAATGATTATGTTCTTAATATTATAATCAATGTAAGAATGATCCTAAGGAATATTGAAGATTTAATTAACATGCTAAATTTGTTCTTGATATTAAATTCACGGTAGGGGATCACTTGTTCTAAGAGTAAGTAAGAAAAACTTACTCGATATCCTAATCATTCATTCTTGAAAAATCTAATAGTTTAAATTTACTTATTAATTCAAACTATTGATTTTCCCAAGAATAGATGACTAAAATGTAGTTAATTAATTGTTTATTTATTTTTCCATGCATCCATGCAAAACCAAATTCATTTTAACAAGTAAAAATATTTTTTATGACATCAAGAAAATTTAATATGGTTATCATCTTTTAATTTTCTTACTTAGGCCAAATATATTATCCTTGCATTTTATAATATTCTTACTATTATTATTATTATTACTTTGGAAATTATTTGTGAATACGTTTAATACTATTTCATACAAGTTTTTTATAAGATAAGTTTCTGAATAAAAAAATTCTATGTTATTTAGTTAATTAAATATTTTTATATTGTTTGAAAATAATACGATTTTCCATATTTTATTGTTTCGAGAGAATAAATTATTTTTAATGTTAATAATCTAAGGGGATAAAATGTTTTTTATTGTGTATATATAAATGTCTAAATTTCTGTATTTGGTAAGTAATCAATTACATTACAACAAAAACATTAGATAGACAAGTCGAAGTTGTTTTTTAGTAAAGCAACATGATAATAGCATTTTATAACTTATAACTATTCTCTAAAATTAGAAGAACCTAATAATTGAGAATCAATCTTTTATAATTCTTATGCTCTGAAGAATTTCCTTATCACTTTACCACACGATATCATGCATTTTTATTGTTCTTTTCGGACTTCATATTTGATCTTCCTTCATCAATAGTAATCCCCAACGTTTTGATTATTAAATAATTTTTTATTTCTCTCACTCTACACATGATAGATAGTAGCAGCTAAGCAGAAAAAATAAATATTTGAGATGATTATTAAAAAAATATTTTTATCTAATATTATAAATTTTATATTGCAACAAAATAATTATGAAGTTTGTTAGGTATCAGTGGCGAAATACACCTAGAAGAGGGGTTGAATAGGTGTGGCGGAGCTCAAGTTCCACTTTTTTTGTTTTACACACTTGTTGAAAAATGCCCAGTTAATCAATTAAGCATTGTTCATAATCGATTAACGAGTAACAGAACCAGAATGATCACAACAGCAACTTGCACAGTTATTAACCAACACACAAACATATATACAACAAATACTTTTATGCAAGATTAACAAGAACATAGCAATGAATAAGCATGCAAAATATTAGCTTCAAACTCACATTAAAACATCTTGAAATATAAAAGAGAAAAGAATAAAAAAGATTGCGCAGGGATTTTATCCTGGCTTGTTTTGCTGTCCACTGCAAAACTACATCCAGTTCTCTCCTCTGATTTGGGAGATTTTCCTTCTTCACTATAAACATGGAATGATTAAACATATATGTATGACCACTTGTTAGATGTCATTATCACCACTTGTTAGTACCACTTGTTAGCACTTTGTTAGGCAATTTTCATTTTAAAGCATATTTCAATCATTCAATTATAATACACAATTAAGACATGTTCAAGATTTACGCAAAAACAAATTATATTTAACATAATTAGCAAGGTTCAACATAGTTACAAAATGCTAAAAGATGGTACAACCATAACCATGAGATGTACTCGACTCAAAAATCTAGACGTAAGCCACAAAACAAACAAAAATGAATTTCAAAAAAAAGTTGAGCCTAGGTAATCGATTATCACAAAATTTAAGAGATTAAATTGATTTATTTCAGAAAGTTTTAGCTACTGGAACTCATTTAATCAATTATACTGAGGGTTAATTGATTAATGATAGAAAGTTGACAGTTTTAAGCACAATTTTGAGCTTATTAAGAAATAATTTTATAACCTTGTTGATATAATTACCTTACTTACCCTTTGGTGATAGGTCAAGATTACCACTTGTTTGATGAAAAGTTTGATGGTATGATCAATATTATGTATTTGACATTTAAAGTGCACTACTCCCCCTTTCATCGTTCTTCCCTTTATCTTCTCCCCCTTTATTACTTAGAGAAGCACTCTTGGTAGGTATCATAATACGGAAGCTCTTTTAACAACCTTTCTCAAAAACCTTTCTTCTTAATAACCTTGATCTACTCACCAACCTTGTGCCTAGAACATCTTTTGTTGATTTATCCCTTGATGCTCAAATGTCCTTTGGCACACCTGCAAACACAATTTACTTGTCTCTTTCGGGTACCCAAGTTATTTTGGGTCCCTTTTTGTTAGTAACTAAGGGATCTTGTCCCTTCTTTACCTTTATATTTGCCACTTGGCACACCAAATTTTCTAATAAAGCATGTACAGCATGTGTGACCATGCGTACCACAATAGAAACAAGTAGGCATGTTACTATTTGACTTCTTATGCATATGAACTACCATATTTCTATATGGACTTTTCGTAGGTTCAGGTTTATATCCAATTCCAGATTGGTTACCAACGTTTCTTGTATTAGCAAGCAATGTGTTAAGGTTTTCTTGACTATATGTGAGCTTTGAAAGTTTTTGTTTCAAAACAGAATTTTCAGCATTTAAATTCTCACAAGTGTCAAATATAGAGGGTTGACATAATTTAGAAGTAGAGCAATCACATGAGGCACATGCATAGATAAGATCAAGAGTTTCATTTTCAAGTTTAAGTTCATCTAATTCCTTTTGCATTTCAATTATTTTCTTTTCATACAAGGAGATAATTCTTTTTCTATCTATATTTATTTTTCAATTTTCTTTAACTCCTCATGCATTTCGACATAAGCTGCATATAATTCATCATATGGAGGAGAGTCACTAGAGCATGATGAAGTATAGGAATTTACCTCAATAGAATCATCTTCATCACTAGATGTGCACTTCTCATGCACTTGTGCCATAAGGCATACCTTTGAATTTTTCTCCTCATCGGATGAGCTTGAAGTCGAATCTTTCTCAAAATCGTTCCAAACAATGTATGCTTCTTTTGACTTTGACATTCGAGAGTTTCTCTTCTTGTTATCGAATTTATTGAGGTGGCTCGGGTACTGATGCTTCATGTGGCTCGATTTTCCACACTCATAGCAAGTGAAGACTTCTTTGAGAATCTTGCTTTTCTTGGTTGAGTTCTTGGCTTCTTTCTTTACATTCTTGATCCCTCCTTTCTTCTTGAGATACTTCTTGAATTTTTCAAATAGGAGAGTCAAGTCTTCATCGAAATCTGAACAAGAATCCTCACTTTGATCTTCTTGAAATCTTGTAGCCTTGAGTGTGATTCCGTTCTTGTCTGACTCTTCATTCATTATCAAGCGCCCTAACTCCATTTCATGTTCTTGGAGTTTCCCAAACAGAGTAGCTAATGACATGTTGTCTAAGTTCTTTGACTCCATTATCGCGGTTACCTTTGGTTTCCATTTCCTATCAAGACAATGCAAAAATTTGTTAGACAAATCAGCATTAGTAAAAGCTTTATCAAGGGCGACCAAATGATTTACAACATGAGTAAAACGTTTTTGCATATTACATATAGATTCATTAGGAAGCATGCAAAATAACTCATACTCATGCGTAAGCGCATTTAGTCTAGCGCGCTTAACTTCACCCGTGCCTTCTTGGGTAACTTGCAAAATATCCCACATTTCTTTTGCATTAAGGCACTGCGAGACTCTAAAGAATTTGTCATAAGATAACGCCGAAGTAATAATGTTCTTGGCCTTAAGGTCATGTTGGATCTTTATTTTCTCAATATCCATCCATAAGCCTTTAGGCTTTTCTTTAGACTCGCCATCCACCATATGAAGTGGAATGTACAACAAAATCCCAAATGTCCGTGTCTATTGCCTCGATATAGATTCTCATGCTAACCTTCCAATAAGCATAACCTTCACCACTAAATACAGGAGTGTGGTTAATGGATGCGCCATCACCGCCAAATGGGTTATTAGAGTCCATATATAGTCCTTCTCGGATCATGCGGATGCGGTTGAGCTAGCACGACGTACTAGCTCTAATACCACTTGTTAGGTATCAGTGGCGGAATACAACTAGAAGGGGGGTTGAATAGGTGTGGGGGGGGGGGTTGAATAGGTGTGGCGGAGCTCAAGTTCCACTTTTTTGGTTTTTACACACTTGCTGAAAAATGCCTAGTTAATCGATTAAGCACTTGTTCATAATCGATTAACCAGTAACAGAACCATAATGATCAGAATAGCAACTTGCGCAGTTATTAACCAACACACAAACAAATATACAACAGATACTTTTATGCAATATTAACAAGAACATAGCAAGGAAAGAGCATGCAAAATATTAGCTCCAAAATCGCATTAAAACATCTTGAAATAAATGATAGAAAAGATTGCGCAGGGATTTTATCCTGGTTCGTTTTGTTGTCCACTACAAAACTATATCCAGTCCCCCCTATGATTTGGGAGATTTTCCATCTTCACTATAGAACACAATGTACGTTACATACACGCTTTTACAAGACTCGAACACTCCTTTCTTGGAACCCAAAGAACTTCGTCACCCTTGGTTTGAACTTTCCCAAAACCGCCTCCAAGAAAACCTTTCTTACCACGATTCAACCCTAACCAAGGTATCACTCTTTATCCCAAGACCTCCAAGTCTATGCGTGAAGAACACCTTACCTAACCGCAGCTAGGATTTTCCCAATCCTTGAATAACAATGCTTTGAGTTATGAATGAATACTTAATACTCAGATATTACAATAAAGATCAAAGCCTAAAACCTAAGCAAGAACTCACAAGACGTCCTAGTCTAATATGAATGTTCACGAATGAGGTTTCTGAAAATATTCAATCATAAAAAAACTATCCCTTTTTCTTTTCAAGAAACACAAGAATGATGTAAGAAAGCTTTTCAAAGAATCATGCAATATGAATATGAAAACTAAAGTCTTAGCATGATCTAATGTTTCTCCTAATTCAACACTCTTTAATAGATTCTAACAATGATGATCCATCTCTTTTCTCTGTGTTTTTCTCTCTTAGTTGTTTCTACAATTAGTCAGTATTTATACAAAACAGATTTTGCCTCTAAAAATAGTTTTTCAGTTATGCAGTTGAAACAACAGAAAACACTCACGTTAATCGACTAAGCCATGAGGTTAATTAATTAACCAGTGTATTTTTAATACATGATTAAATGGTAAACTACTTATATGATATATGCTCATGCAATACATGATTTCGAAATATAATACCTTTAATGGATAAAATCAATGTATAAAATGCATGAACCTAATTATCATATACTTCTAGATGATGTCTCATTTTAGTAGATTAATTACTTTATTAAGTCTTGTGAGACTCATACCTAGGTTTACCTAACCTAGATTCAATATCTATGACAAGCATCTTAGACTTATAACAAGATAATAAAGAATTATAAGCTAAGTCTAATAAGACACTACTTGAGCCATCAGAATGTTGATTGTTGAGTCATCTTCAAGCTTTAACTAATTCCTTGTCTTCATTAAAACATAGGCAAATATTGCTAATGCAATCCTTGACACTGCACTCTCAAAATTCAAGTATACATAATTTATAGTTTGAATCATTTTTCCTCACGGAAATTAATTATGTAAAAAAATATTTAAAATATTTTGATGTGCTTTATTTGACATTAAATGTTAGGTTCCTAAATATTATGAATCTTTTATGCTTTACTATAATATATTAAAGATTGTGTATGTTTACGCTATAAAGTATAGTTGAGTTATTTGTACATAAATTCCATTTATGCTATGTTTATTTGTTAGTTGTGTTTCACTTATATTATGCAAATTGTAGATATAAAAGATGACAATTTTTATATATATTTATAAAATAAGAAAAATGTGACATTTGCTAGTTTCATGGTATGATATGTCTTTATTGTATGTAAATAATTATTATATATCATGTACAACTTTATTTTGTTATACATATAGCAATATTTCTTATTATTTAATTGCATTGTTATGTTATTTATTGGACTGATGTAGAATTGTTAAATTATATTGGATTTATAAACAATGTGAGTTTTCACATGTTTGCATATAAATTACTACTTTACCATGGTTTGGGAAATTAGATTTTTATACATGATGCTTAGATGTGCTTGAGGATTCCCTAGGAAGAAGAGAAATATATGAGGTTAGTTTTGCATAAATGAAAGGACATAAATATAAATATATATGTGGTGGGATAAATATGTAAATATGATTAAAAGTACAATTTTTAAACATATGATTTTTGATGAGGGACCTACATATAGGCCTAAGTATTTTTTAGGACTGTAACTTTGCGTTGAAATACCACCAATCTTGGAACTACAATGATGAAGTCCTCAAATCATAAGACAATGATTCCTTGGAACTGTTTGGCCAATCTGGATGACTTTGATGCTACAGGGGTTAAAAATTTCCAGCTCCAACAATCCCGGAAGTTCACAAGAAAAAATCCTTTGCTCAAGCACTCAAGGAAATGTGTGACATCTCAATCTCCGAGTTGCCTCAACCATGTATCAAGGGAGATATTATTGCTATTAAGATACCGGAAGAGGAGTATCAAGCGGGGTCTCCAAAGGTGTAAAACTCTCCTTCATGGAAGGCTCATTTTATCTAAGGGAGACACGCCCCTTAAGTTCACTGAATTGAGAGCAAAGCTTCAATCTCTTTGGAGCATGATTGAAACATGGAGCATGATATCTCTGGGTCGAGGGTTCTATGATTTTTCATTTGCATCGGTTGAGGAAATGAGGTCGATCTGTGTTGTTGGTTCTTGGAGCTTGAAGCCAGGATTCCTTAGGTTATCCTTGTGGTCCCCAGATTTCAATCCCAATCTACAGAAGGTTTCACATTTGCAATGTTGGATCAGGATTTTGGGGTTACCTATGGAATATTGGAGTGCTAGGATCTTGTTCTCTATTGCTGGTGGTTTGGGTATTCCTATATCTCTGGATGAGGCAACCTCTAGTCGATCCTTCGGGTACTTTGCTAGGATTTTGGTGGATGTTGATCTTAAAGGATGCCTGCCTAGTCAAATATTGGTGGAAAGAGAAAGATTCGCTTTATTTGTTTACATTGAGTATGAAAATCTCCTTGATTTTTTTTCAGGATGTCAATCAATTGGCCATCTCATCTCAAAATGCAGAAGAACTAATAAGAACCAGGAGTGGATCCTCCAAGGATTAAGAAAGATATCCCTATGGGGAAATTCTCTAAGACAATACTAGAAAAGGACCCTGCTTCAAGTAAGGGTCATACAGTGAGCACTCCTATGCATAGAAGTGACTCTGAGCTTGATAAGTTGAAGGCAGTGGCTAAGGACACTCAGGAAAAAGACCTAGTCATTGAGTTGGAGTTTGACAACAATGTCAATCTACAACTAGAGCAACATCAAAAGGAGGTTCTTCCCCCTAATGTGGAGGCAAGTGACCATGAGGGATCCTCGGATGAGGAGTCGAGTGATACAAGAGTGGAAGACTCATTGGAGAATGAGGTCAATCCTAGTTTACAACTCTTGCTAGATGAAAATTTCATAGTCCAAACTCCTGGCCAGATGATCAATGTATTGGCAGCAAAAGAGTCTAGAATCGTTGGAAGACTCTGGGCAGATGAGGAGGAGGAGATTATTAGGGAAAGGGAGGATAGTGACACAGCTAAGGACACAACTAAGGAGGGGACATATACAAAATTTCTGTGAAAGTCTCAAAAGAAAAAATTGAGACAGAAGCAGAGCCAGGGAAAGGTTCACTTTACCCGTAGGGGTGGCTATCTAAATGTATCCAAATGAAGGTGTTATACTGGAACAGTAGAGGCATGGGTAATCCCAAAACTAGATTAGTTTTAAAAAAGCTTTGCTCTATTAATAAGCCAGATGTTGTCTTCATCTCTGAGCCTATTGTGCCTTTGAATAAAATCAATCCTTTGTTTTGGTCTTCTTTGAATTTGAAGCTTTTTATTGTAAATGATAGGGGTAGCTTGTTGCCCAATATCTGGGGGGCTTGTCGTGATGGTATAAATCCTCAAATCATCTCCAACACCTCCCAACAAATCTCCATCTCCTTGATGCAGGATAGTCATCTTGTTGTCATTTGTGCGGTCTATGCTCACACCAATTACTTGATGAGAAGGTCTATTTGGGCAGACATCTTGTGTCTAATTTCAGCAAACCAGGAGCCTTGGTGCTGCATTGGGGATTTTAACTCTATTCTGGGAGCCAATGAGTGTAAAGGTGCCTATTTGCCGAATAGAATTGCTTGTGAAGACTTCAAAAGGTTCTCTGAGGATGGCAACTTGCATCACATATTGATTAGGGGAGCTGAATTCACTTGGTCGAATAGAAGGAGAGGTTTGGCTCATATAGAAAAAAGATTGGATAGATCAATGTGCAATGATAGTTGGATGTTAAATTGGCACCAAACTTATTGCTACACTCTTCCTAGATCTGCCTCTGATCATCATCCTCTAATGTTTGGCTTCTCCAATGTTGCTACCAATATCCAATCTCATTTCAGGTTCCATAAAATGTGGCTGAAGCATGATAGCCTTAGAAGGGTGGTTGAGACTCACTGGGCTAATAGTGTGCTGGGGTGTCCTATGCATATCATGTCTAAAAAGCTAAAGGGTCTCAAGGCAATCTTAAAAGTCTGGAACAAAGAAGTTTTTGGAAACATTCACCTCAGGGTTAAGGAGGCTTTATCCAAGCAAAATCTTACACGAAAACAGCATAATCTCTCTTCTCACACATGCAACTCTCAAGCAAAATAACAGTAAAAATACGAATGCAAAATGCTCTCTAATACAGCCCTAAACAAATAGAATGAATGCTAATGAGCTCTGAGTGAAGCCTCATATTTATAGCACAGTGAATAAGTAGTTTAAGACGTTGCAAAAACAGTTAAACAGTTAAACAGTTAAGTAGTTATAACAACTAAAATAGATTTCAGTTATAACATAAAATAGACACGTTAATCGATTAAGACTACCATTTAATCGATTAACGGACTTACAGAATGACATCCAAATCAGTTAAAACATAAAACACACATTCAACAGAAAATCAGTTACGTTAATCGATTAAGCTTACCTGTTAATCGATTAACTGAAGCATTTATGCATATGTTTCACAAGGCAAACTTCTCATATGTTATGTGCAATATGTATACATGTTTTACCATTTATATTATGCCTAATATGCACAAAAAACATGTATGATATATGCATGAACATACGATTAACTAGATGATGTATCTCATGAATATGGTAGTTTAATTATGATGGCTTAAGAGACTAGCATCTAGGTTTACCTAACCTATACTCACTTACTACGACACACATTCCAGACTACTTAGATTATAGACTCAATTTATCTCCTAGTCTAGATATGACCAAATGAGCATAAGGCATGTTGATTGTTGAGCCATCTTCAAGCTTTGTTAGAACCTTGTCTTCATCAAAACATAGGCTAAGATAGGCTAGTGCTATTCTTGACACTTTGCACTTTCAATCTCCCCCTTTTTGATGATGACAAAAACTTCATCAAAAAATCTTCAATTTGTTGATGGATAAGCTTGATGATGAATTTGCAGAATGGTTGTTAAAGGTTGTTTTTCGAATATCAAAGTTTAAAGCATGGAAGCTGAATAGAAACAAACAACCTGCAGACAACTTTATATACAACCTACAAAATGTAACGCAACAAGCAACCTTTATCCCCCTTTTGACATTATCAAAAAGATAAGTATATTCAATTCTAGTAAAAGGTTAGGAGAGTTATAAGGGTTATTAACAGACTGTAATTAATCAGTTAATCCTGGGTAGATCACTAAATAACCAGCTGGAAGAAGCTTGAACAAATGCACAGTTTTGCTGCATTTAATCGATTAAGTAGAGTAGTTAATCGATTAAATGTACGCCAGATAGCAACAGAAAAGTTTGAATGTCATGAAAGGGTTATGCATGATGAAATTAAGCATGGAATTATTACACAATTGATAAATTTGTGTATTTTGCAGCAGACACAATCATTCAACATTGACACATATACCAATCATGATCAAGATTCATTACAAACAACATAAAGTGCTATATGTAACATAATTAAAATTCAAGCCTGTACGTAATAATTCGAAAATTTTAACATGTAAAACAGTAGTGCAGCAATAGATTACAATCCAAAACGAAATGAAATAGCAATGTTAAGCAAAGACGCAATTCTCAAGAGGAAACATGAACAACAGTGTCCATTAGCTAGGAAAGGATAATCTAAGGTTCTAAGGGTTCAAATCTAGGGATGAGATGGAGGATTCTTGGGTGTCAAGAGTTGACGAGCTACAACTACCCTTGATTAAGACACTCAACTTGTTGAGCTCATCACACATTCTTCTGGTCTGAGCATCAGAGGTAATCTGAATGAAGTTCTACATGAATTGATAATGGTTGTCAATATACTCATTCTGATGCTCCTCAAAATGCTCCAAATCAGTAGGATGCGAATCCTTAAGCGACTGAAAATGAAGATCTATCTAATTATTCAAACATTGTTCCATAGCATCCATATAAGCTTGTCCAAACACGAATTCCTGATATGCGTGTCCTGAATGCTCCCCCTGAGTTGTAATCTTCTTGATATTGCCAAGTGTTGCCATACTCGTAGATGCTCATCTTGTGAATTAAAAACTCACCAATCAAGTGTTCTTTGTCTGAGCAGTCCATCACAATAGTATCCGAGATATCAATATGTAGATAATCAATCACTCGGGACACAAAGATACTATAAGGAAGCGGTTTTGATTGAGAGGTAGAGACGCTATACATGACCTTCAAGATTTCTTCAGGTCAATTTATCATGATGTCCTCTTTCACAGCAAACATAAATCTCAAATCATTCAAGGTGGGTTGTGCATGATTTGTGTTTCTCTGAATTAAAATGTAGGCAATCAAGTAGTGCAAGAGCCTATTTTCTACCGATAGAGATCCAACTTTAGTCAATTCGCCTTGTACATAGAGTTGTGGTCTACGCAAGAAGTAGTGGTCGTTTGCCCAGCCATAATCACTCAAACTCGCACCAGAAGCAGCTAATCCACCCACATTCATAAACATTTCTTTAGTGACTTCGAACAACTTTCCAGCTATCATCGACCAATATTTCCCATTTTTATATCTAAAATTCGAGTAGAACTCCCTAACTAGAGCAGGGTAAATGTTACCTTTTAGTTCCAAGAAGGGGACAACCCCTTGAGCTTGCAAACCAATCGGAAACTCAAAGCTTTGTTCCACAAGCCAATCTACATCAACAAACCGAATGTATGTAGGTTTTCTTCCCTGAAATTTCTACATCCTTGTTTCTTGTAAAATCAATGAATAATATGGGTCCCCACGGTCCTCCCTTGCTGGTTGAGAAGGTACAACTTTTGGAGCACGCGGTGGACGTATCGCGGTTGTTTTGATTCTTTTTCCACGTCCTTTGTCCATTGTAATTAGAACTGAACTGTGATGAAGGTTTACAAGAAGGATTCAGGGAAACCTAGGTTAGGGTTTTCAGTTTGGGGAAAGTGGTTTTTTTTTGGAAATAGAATATGAGGAAGATGGATAATAGAGTTGGAATGTAGTGGGAGGAATGGATTTGGGGCTAGGATGAAGCTTAGGATGGTATTGGACTTGCTCCTCTGAGATTTGAGAGAAAAGAGATGAATGAGGTTTTGAAAAACTGAAAAAAATGCCACTGTTTCTAATATAAAGCACCCGTTAATCGATTATTGGTTTAACTTAATCGATTAACTGTTAGAAAAATGACAGGTTTTTAAAAAATTATCCAGGTAATCGATTAATGCATTGTCTTAATCGATTAACTATATCAGATACATCGTTTTTACTGTTTTTTAAGCATGCAAGGATTTCAAACTTTATTGGCTGGAGGGTTTTTAAGAAATCACAAGTAGTTCAAATTTTTTTAGGCACATAATCATGATTTATACAAAAGGTCATAAGCATTTTAATAATAATGTTTAATACATTCAAAGAGATCATGCAAAACAATCACAAGAGAAGCATTAATCAGTATATATTTCATCAAGAATTCCTAGTTCTCTTCGAAGAACATAGAAAGTATCTCGCGAGAGGGGCTTGGTGAAAATATCTACTAATTGTTTAGAAGTTTCAACAAATTCTAATATGCAATCCCCTTTTTGAACATGATCACGCAAGAAATGATGTCTTATCTCAATATGCTTTGTTCTAGAATGGCACTCGTGTTATCACACTTGATAGGAATCTTTTCTAATATGAGCCCAAAGTCCTTAAGTTACTGCTTCATCCAAAGGATTTGAACGCACCACACGCCAGCGGCAATGTATTCCGCTTCAGCAGTGGACAAAGCAACACACGCTTGCTTTTTGCTGTACCATGCAACCAGGGAGCTGCCTAATAGGTGACAAGTCCCACTAGTGCTTTTACGATCCAATTTACACCCAGCGAAGTCGGAATTGGAGTAACCTACCAAGGATAATGAGGCATCCCTAGGATACCATAATCCCATATTTATTGATCCTTTTAGATATCTCATGATACGTATATAATGCGATTCTTTTGGCAAAGCTTGAAACCTAGCACACATACAAACACTGAACATAATATCAGGGCGGCTAGCAGTTAAGTATAATAAAGAGCCGATTATCCCATGATATTTGGTTACCTCTATCGCTTTTACTTTTTCATATTTGTCCAGATAATATGCAGATGCCATAGGTGTAGATGCATCCTTACATTGCTCCATGTCAAACTTTTTTTAGTAGTTCCTTGCAATACTTCGACTGATGGATGAAGATGCTGCTTTCCATTTGTTTTATTTGAAGTCCAAGAAAGAAGGTAAGCTCTCCCATCATCGACATATCAAACTCCCCCTGCATCAACTTAGAAAACTCCTTACAAAAGATGTCATTAGTAGATCCGAAGATAATATCATCAACATATATTTGTACGAGTAAAACATGATTATTTGATCTACATATGAAGAGAGTGGTGTCGACCAAACCTCTTTCGAACCCTTTTTGAAGTAGGAACGAACTCAATCTATCGTAC